>NW_027327575.1:300000-400877 GCF_047675955.1 Chlorocebus sabaeus
TTCTCAGAGAGCTTCTTTCCAGTTTTGAACGGAAGATATTTCCTTTTTCACCATAGCCCTCTACGGGCTTCCAAACATCCCTTTGCCAATTCCAAAAGAACAGCCTTAGCGAAAGGCTTCTTTTAGGGAAAGATGTAACTCTGTGAGATGAATTAACAGAACACAGAGCAGTTTCTCAGAAAACTTCTTTCCAGTTTTGAACGGAAGATATTTCCTTTTTCACCATAGCCCTCTATGGGCTTCCAAATATCCCTTTGCCAATTCCACAAGAACAGCCTTAGCGAAAGGCTTCTTGAAGGGAAAGATGTAACTCTGTGAGATGAATTAACAGAACACAGAGCAGTTTCTCAGAAAGCTTCTTTCCAGTTTTGAAAGGAAGATATTTCCTTTTTCACCATAGCCCTCTATGGGCTTCCAAATATCCCTTTGCCAATTCCACAAGAACAGCCTTAGCGAAAGGCTTCTTGAAGGGAAAGATGTAACTCTGTGAGATGAATTAACAGAACACAGAGCACTTTCTCAGAAAGCTTCTTTCCAGTTTTGAACGGAAGATATTTCCTTTTCACCATAGCCCTCTATGGGCTTCCAAATATCCCTTTGCCAATTCCACAAGAACAACCTTAGCGAAAGGCTTCTTGAAGGGAAAGATGTAACTCTGTGAGATGAATTAACAGAACACAGAGCAGTTTCTCAGAAAGCTTCTTTCCAGTTTTGAACGGAAGATATTTCCTTTTTCACCATAGCCCTCTATGGGCTTCCAAATATCCCTTTGCCAATTCCACAAGAACAGCCTTAGCGAAAGGCTTCTTGAAGGGAAAGATGTAACTCTGTGTGATGAATTAACAGAACACAAAGCAGTTTCTCAGAAAGCTTCTTTCCAGTTTTGAACGGAAGATATTTCCTTTTTCACCATAGTCCTCTATGGGCTTCCAAATATCCCTTTGCCAATTCCACAAGAAGAGACTTAGCGAAAGGCTTCTTGAAGGGAAAGATGTAACTCTGTGAGATGAATTAACAGAACACAGAGCAGTTTCTCAGAAAGCTTCTTTCCAGTTTTGAACGGAAGATATTTCCTTTTTCACCATAGCCCTCTAGGAGCTTCCAAATATCCCTTTGCCAATTCCACAAGAACAGCCTTTGCGAAAGGCTTCTTGAAGGGAAAGATGTAACTCTGTGAGGTGAATTAACAGAACACAGAGCAGTTTCTCAGAAAGCTTCTTTCCAGTTTTGAACGGAAGATATTTCCTTTTTCACCATAGCCCTCTATGGGCTTCCAAATACCCCTTTGCCAATTCCACAAGAACAGCCTTAGCGAAAGGCGTCTTGAAGGGAAAGATGTAACTCTGTGAGAAGAATTAACAGAACACAGAGCAGTTTCTCAGAAAGCTTCTTTCCAGTTTTGAAAGGAAGATATTTCCTTTTTCACCATAGCCCTCTATGGGCTTCCACATATCCCTTTGCCAATTCCACAAGAACAGCCTTAGCGAAAGGCTTCTTGAAGGGAAAGATGTAACTCTGTGAGATGAATTAACAGAACACAGAGCAGTTTCTCAGAAAGCTTGTTTCCAGTTTTAAACGGAAGATATTTCCTTTTTCACCATAGCCCTCTATGGGCTTCCAAATATCCCTTTGCCAATTCCACAAGAACAGCCTTAGCGAAAGGCTCCTTGAAGGGAAAAATGTAACTCGGTGAGATGAATTAACAGAACACAGAGCAGTTTCTCAGAAAGCTTCTTTCCAGTTTTGAACGGAAGATATTTCCTTTTTCACCATAGCCCTCTATGGGCTTCCAAATATCCCTTTGCCAATTCCACAAGAACAGCCTTAGCGAAAGACTTCTTGAAGGGAAAGATGTAACTCTGTGAGATGAATTAACAGAACACAGAGCAGTTTCTCAGAAAGCTTCTTTCCAGTTTTTAACGGAAGATATTTCCTTTTTCACCATAGCCCTCTATGGGCTTCCAAATATCCCTTTGCCAATTCCACAACAACAGCCTTATCGAAAGGCTCATTGACGGGAAAGATGTAACTCTGTGAGATGAATTAACAGAACACAGAGCAGTTTCTCAGAAAGCTTCTTTTCAGTTTTGAACGGAAGATATTTCCTTTTTCACCATAGCCCTCTATTAGCTTCCAAATATCCCTTTGCCAATTCCACAAGAACAGCCTTAGCGAAAGACTTCTTGAAGGGAAAGATGTAACTCTGTGAGATGAATTAACAGAACACAGAGCAGTTTCTCAGAAAGCTTCTTTCCAGTTTTGAACGGAAGGTATTTCCTTTTTCACCATAGCCCTCTATGGGCTTCCAAATATCCCTTTGCCAATTCCACAAGAACAGCCTTAGCGAAAGGCTCCTTGAAGGGAAAAATGTAACTCTGTGAGATGAATTAACAGAACACAGAGCAGTTTCTCAGAAAGCTTCTTTCCAGTTTTGAACGGAAGATATTTCCTTTTTCACGAAAGCCCTCTATGGGCTTCCAAATATCCCTTTGCCAATTCCACAAGAACAGCCTTAGGGAAAGGCTTCTTGAAGGGAAAGATGTAACTCTGTGAGATGAATTAACAGAACACAGAGCAGTTTCTCAGAAAGCTTCTTTCCAGTTTTGAACGGAAGATATTTCCGTTTCACCATAGCCCTCTATGGGCTTCCAAATATCCCTTTGCCAATTCCACAAGAACAGCCTTAGCGAAAGGCTTCTTGAAGGGAAAGATGTAACTCTGTGAGATGAATTAGCAGAACACAGAGCAGTTTCTCAGAAAGCTTCTTTCCAGTTTTGAACGGAAGATATTTCCTTTTTCACCATAGCCCTCTAGGGGCTTCCAAATATCCCTTTGCCAATTCCACAAGAACAGCCTTAGCGAAAGGCTTCTTGAAGGGAAAGATGTAACTCTGTGAGATGAATTAACAGAACACAGAGCAGTTTCTCAGAAAGCTTCTTTCCAGTTTTGAACGGAAGTATTTCCTTTTCACCATAGCCCTCTATGGGCTTCCAAATATCCCTTTGCCAATTCCACAAGAACAGCCTTAGCGAAAGGCTTCTTGAAGGGAAAGATGTAACTCTCTGAGATGAATTAACAGACACAGAGCAGTTTCTCAGAAAGCTTCTTTCCATTTTTGAACGGAAGATATTTCCTTTTTCACCATAGCCCTCTTTGGGCTTCCAAATATCCCTTTGCCAATTCCACAAGAACAGCCTTAGCGAAAGGCTTCTTGAAGGGAAAGATGTAACTCTGTGAGATGAATTAACAGAACACAGAGCAGTTTCTCAGAAAGCTTCTTTCCAGTTTTGAACGGAAGATATTTCCTTTTTCACCATAGCCCTCTATGGGCTTCCAAATATCCCTTTGCCAATTCCACAAGAACAGCCTTAGCGAAAGGCTTCTTGAAGGGAAAGATGTAACTCTGTGAGATGAATTAACAGAACACAGAGCAGTTTCTCAGAAAGCTTCTTTCCAGTTTTGAACGGAAGATATTTCCTTTTTCACCATAGCCCTCTATGGGCTTCCAAATATCCCTTTGCCAATTCCACAAGAACAGCCTTAGCGAAAGGCTTCTTGAAGGGAAAGATGTAACTCTGTGAGATGAATTAACAGAACACAGAGCAGTTTCTCAGAAAGCTTCTTTCCAGTTTTGAACGGAAGATATTTCCTTTTTCACTATAGGCCTCTATGGGCTTCCAAATATCCCTTTGCCAATTCCACAAGAACAGCCTTAGCGAAAGGCTTCTTGAAGGGAAAGATGTAACTCTGTGAGATGAATTAACAGAACACAGAGCACTTTCTCAGAAAGCTTCTTTCCAGTTTTGAACGGAAGATATTTCCTTTTTCACCATAGCCCTCTATGGGCTTCCAAATATCCCTTTGCCAATTCCACAAGAACAGCCTTAGCGAAAGGCTTCTTGAAGGGAAAGATGTAACTCTGTGAGATGAATTAACAGAACACAGAGCAGTTTCTCAGAAAGCTTCTTTCCAGTTTTGAACGGAAGATATTTCCTTTTTCACCATAGCCCTCTATGGGCTTCCAAATATCCCTTTGCCAATTCCACAAGAACAGCCTTAGCGAAAGGCTTCTTGAAGGGAAAGATGTAACTCTGTGAGATGAATTAACAGAACACAGAGCAGTTTCTCAGAAAGCTTCTTTCCAGTTTTGAACGGAAGATATTTCCTTTTTCACCATAGCCCTCTATGGTCTTCCAAATATCCCTTTGCCAATTCCCCAAGAACAGCCTTAGCGAAAGGCTTCTTGAAGGGAAAGATGTAACTCTGTGAGATGAATTAACAGAACACAGAGCACTTTCTCAGAAAGCTTCTTTCCAGTTTTGAACGGAAGATATTTCCTTTTTCACCATAGCCCTCTATGGGCTTCCAAATATCCCTTTGCCAATTCCACAAGAACAACCTTAGCGAAAGGCTTCTTGAAGGGAAAGATGTAACTCTGTGAGATGAATTAACAGAACACAGAGCGGTTTCTCAGAAAGCTTCTTTCCAGTTTTGAACGGAAGATATTTCCTTTTTCACCATAGCCCTCTATGGTTTTCCAAATATCCCTTTGCCAATTCCACAAGAACAGCCTTAGCGAAAGTCTTCTTGAAGGGAAAGATGTAACTCTGTGAGATGAATTAGCAGAACACAGAGCAGTTTCTCAGAAAGCTTCTTTCCAGTTTTGAACGGAAGATATTTCCTTTTTCACCATAGCCCTCTAGGGGCTTCCAAATATCCCTTTGCCAATTCCACAAGAACAGCCTTAGCGAAAGTCTTCTTGAAGGGAAAGATGTAACTCTGTGAGATGAATTAACAGAACACAGAGCAGTTTCTCAGAAAGCTTCTTTCCAGTTTTGAACGGAAGTATTTCCTTTTCACCATAGCCCTCTATGGGCTTCCAAATATCCCTTTGCCAATTCCACAAGAACAGCCTTAGCGAAAGGCTTCTTGAAGGGAAAGATGTAACTCTCTGAGATGAATTAACAGAACACAGAGCAGTTTCTCAGAAAGCTTCTTTCCATTTTTGAACGGAAGATATTTCCTTTTTCACCATAGCCCTCTTTGGGCTTCCAAATATCCCTTTGCCACTTCCACAAGAACAGCCTTAGCGAAAGGCTTCTTGAAGGGAAAGATGTAACTCTGTGAGATGAATTAACAGAACACAGAGCACTTTCTCAGAAAGCTTCTTTCCAGTTTTGAACGGAAGATATTTCCTTTTTCACCATAGCCCTCTATGGGCTTCCAAATATCCCTTTGCCAATTCCACAAGAACAGCCTTAGCGAAAGGCTTCTTGAAGGGAAAGATGTAACTCTGTGAGATGAATTAACAGAACACAGAGCAGTTTCTCAGAAAGCTTCTTTCCAGTTTTGAACGGAAGATATTTCCTTTTTCACCATAGCCCTCTATGGGCTTCCAAATATCCCTTTGCCAATTCCACAAGAACAGCCTTAGCGAAAGGCTTCTTGAAGGGAAAGATGTAACTCTGTGAGATGAATTAACAGAACACAGAGCAGTTTCTCAGAAAGCTTCTTTCCAGTTTTGAACGGAAGATATTTCCTTTTTCACTATAGGCCTCTATGGGCTTCCAAATATCCCTTTGCCAATTCCACAAGAACAGCCTTAGCGAAAGGCTTCTTGAAGGGAAAGATGTAACTCTGTGAGATGAATTAACAGAACACAGAGCACTTTCTCAGAAAGCTTCTTCCCAGTTTTGAACGGAAGATATTTCCTTTTTCACCATAGCCCTCTATGGGCTTCCAAATATCCCTTTGCCAATTCCACAAGAACAGCCTTAGCGAAAGGCTTCTTGAAGGGAAAGATGTAACTCTGTGAGATGAATTAACAGAACACAGAGCAGTTTCTCAGAAAGCTTCTTTCCAGTTTTGAACGGAAGATATTTCCTTTTTCACCATAGCCCTCTATGGGCTTCCAAATATCCCTTTGCCAATTCCACAAGAACAGCCTTAGCGAAAGGCTTCTTGAAGGGAAAGATGTAACTCTGTGAGATGAATTAACAGAACACAGAGCAGTTTCTCAGAAAGCTTCTTTCCAGTTTTGAACGGAAGATATTTCCTTTTTCACCGTAGCCCTCTATGGGCTTCCAAATATCCCTTTGCCAATTCCACAAGAACAACCTTAGCGAAAGGCTTCTTGAAGGGAAAGATGTAACTCTGTGAGATGAATTAACAGAACACAGAGCGGTTTCTCAGAAAGCTTCTTTCCAGTTTTGAACGGAAGATATTTCCTTTTTCACCATAGCCCTCTATGGTTTTCCAAATATCCCTTTGCCAATTCCACAAGAACAGCCTTAGCGAAAGGCTTCTTGAAGGGAAAGATGTAACTCTGTGAGATGAATTAACAGAACACAGAGCAGTTTCTCAGAAAGCTTCTTTCCAGTTTTGAACGGAAGATATTTTCTTTTTCACCATAGCCCTCTATGGGCTTCCAAATATCCCTTTGCCAATTCCACAAGAACAGCCTTAGCGAAAGGCTTCTTGAAGGGAAAGATGTAACTCTGTGTGATGAATTAACAGAACACAAAGCAGCTTCTCAGAAAGCTTCTTTCCAGTTTTGAACGGAAGATATTTCCTTTTTCACCATAGTCCTCTATGGGCTTCCAAATATCCCTTTGCCAATTCCACAAGAACAGACTTAGCGAAAGGCTTCTTGAATGGAAAGATGTAACTCGGTGAGATGAATTAACAGAACACAGAGCAGTTTCTCAGAAAGCTTCTTTCCAGTTTTGAACGGAAGATATTTCCTTTTTCACCATAGCCCTCTATGGGCTTCCAAATATCCCTTTGCCCATTCCACAAGAACAGCCTTAGCGAAAGGCTTCTTGAAGGGAAAGATGTAACTCTGTGAGATGAATTAACAGAACACAGAGCAGTTTCTCAGAAAGCTTCTTTCCAGTTTTGAACGGAAGATATTTCCTTTTTCACCATAGCCCTCTATGGGCTTCCAAATATCCCTTTGCCAATTCCACAACAACAGCCTTATCGAAAGGCTCATTGAAGGGAAAGATGTAACTCTGTGAGATGAATTAACAGAACACAGAGCAGTTTCTCAGAAAGCTTCTTTTCAGTTTTGAACGGAAGATATTTCCTTTTTCACCATAGCCCTCTATTAGCTTCCAAATATCCCTTTGCCAATTCCACAAGAACAGCCTTAGCGAAAGACTTCTTGAAGGGAAAGATGTAACTCTGTGAGATGAATTAACAGAACACAGAGCAGTTTCTCAGAAAGCTTCTTTCCAGTTTTGAACGGAAGGTATTTCCTTTTTCACCATAGCCCTCTATGGGCTTCCAAATATCCCTTTGCCAATTCCACAAGAACAGCCTTAGGGAAAGGCTTCTTGAAGGGAAAGATGTAACTCTGTGAGATGAATTAACAGAACACAGAGCAGTTTATCAGAAAGCTTCTTTCCAGTTTTGAACGGAAGATATTTCCGTTTCACCATAGCCCTCTATGGGCTTCCAAATATCCCTTTGCCAATTCCACAAGAACAGCCTTAGCGAAAGGCTTCTTGAAGGGAAAGATGTAACTCTGTGAGATGAATTAGCAGAACACAGAGCAGTTTCTCAGAAAGCTTCTTTCCAGTTTTGAACGGAAGATATTTCCTTTTTCACCATAGCCCTCTTGGGGCTTCCAAATATCCCTTTGCCAATTCCACAAGAACAGCCTTAGCGAAAGGCTTCTTGAAGGGAAAGATGTAACTCTGTGAGATGAATTAACAGAACACAGAGCAGTTTCTCAGAAAGCTTCTTTCCAGTTTTGAACGGAAGTATTTCCTTTTCACCATAGCCCTCTATGGGCTTCCAAATATCCCTTTGCCAATTCCACAAGAACAGCCTTAGCGAAAGGCTTCTTGAAGGGAAAGATGTAACTCTGTGAGATGAATTAACAGAACACAGAGCAGTTTCTCAGAAAGCTTCTTTCCAGTTTTGAACGGAAGATATTTCCTTTTTCACTATAGGCCTCTATGGGCTTCCAAATATCCCTTTGCCAATTCCACAAGAACAGCCTTAGCGAAAGGCTTCTTGAAGGGAAAGATGTAACTCTGTGAGATGAATTAACAGAACACAGAGCAGTTTCTCAGAAAGCTTCTTTCCAGTTTTGAACGGAAGATATTTCCTTTTTCACCATAGCCCTCTATGGTCTTCCAAATATCCCTTTGCCAATTCCCCAAGAACAGCCTTAGCGAAAGGCTTCTTGAAGGGAAAGATGTAACTCTGTGAGATGAATTAACAGAACACAGAGCACTTTCTCAGAAAGTTTCTTTCCAGTTTTGAACGGAAGATATTTCCTTTTTCACCATAGCCCTCTATGGGCTTCCAAATATCCCTTTGCCAATTCCACAAGAACAGCCTTAGCGAAAGGCTTCTTGAAGGGAAAGATGTAACTCTGTGAGATGAATTAACAGAACACAGAGCGGTTTCTCAGAAAGCTTCTTTCCAGTTTTGAACGGAAGATATTTCCTTTTTCACCATAGCCCTCTATGGTCTTCCAAATATCCCTTTGCCAATTCCACAAGAACAGCCTTAGCGAAAGGCTTCTTGAAGGGAAAGATGTAACTCTGTGAGATGAATTAACAGAACACAGAGCAGTTTCTCAGAAAGCTTCTTTCCAGTTTTGAACGGAAGATATTTCCTTTTTCACCATAGCCCTCTATGGGCTTCCAAATATCCCTTTGCCAATTCCACAAGAACAGCCTTAGCGAAAGGCTTCTTGAAGGGAAAGATGTAACTCTGTGAGATGAATTAACAGAACACAGAGCAGTTTCTCAGAAAGCTTCTTTCCAGTTTTGAACGGAAGATATTTCCTTTTTCACCATAGCCCTCTATGGGCTTCCAAATATCCCTTTGCCAATTCCACAAGAACAGCCTTGGCGAAAGGCTTCTTGAAGGGAAAGATGTAACTCTGTGAGATGAATTAACAGAACACAGAGCAGTTTCTCAGAAAGCTTCTTTCCAGTTTTGAACGGAAGATATTTCCTTTTTCACCAGAGCCCTCTATGGGCTTCCAAATATCCCTTTGCCAATTCCACAAGAACAGCCTTAGCGAAAGGCTTCTTGAAGGGAAAGATGTAACTCTGTGAGATGAATTAACAGAACACAGAGCAGTTTCTCAGAAAGCTTCTTTCCAGTTTTGAACGGAAGATATTTCCTTTTTCACTATAGGCCTCTATGGGCTTCCAAATATCCCTTTGCCAATTCCACAAGAACAGCCTTAGCGAAAGGCTTCTTGAAGGGAAAGATGTAACTCTGTGAGATGAATTAACAGAACACAGAGCACTTTCTCAGAAAGCTTCTTCCCAGTTTTGAACGGAAGATATTTCCTTTTTCACCATAGCCCTCTATGGGCTTCCAAATATCCCTTTGCCAATTCCACAAGAACAGCCTTAGCGAAAGGCTTCTTGAAGGGAAAGATGTAACTCTGTGAGATGAATTAACAGAACACAGAGCAGTTTCTCAGAAAGCTTCTTTCCAGTTTTGAACGGAAGATATTTCCTTTTTCACCATAGCCCTCTATGGGCTTCCAAATATCCCTTTGCCAATTCCACAACAACAGCCTTAGCGAAAGGCTTCTTGAAGGGAAAGATGTAACTCTGTGAGATGAATTAACAGAACACAGAGCAGTTTCTCAGAAAGCTTCTTTCCAGTTTTGAACGGAAGATATTTCCTTTTTCACCATAGCCCTCTATGGTCTTCCAAATATCCCTTTGCCAATTCCCCAAGAACAGCCTTAGCGAAAGGCTTCTTAAAGGGAAAGATGTAACTCTGTGAGATGAATTAACAGAACACAGAGCAGTTTCTCAGAAAGCTTCTTTCCAGTTTTGAACGGAAGATATTTCCTTTTTCACCGTAGCCCTCTATGGGCTTCCAAATATCCCTTTGCCAATTCCACAAGAACAACCTTAGCGAAAGGCTTCTTGAAGGGAAAGATGTAACTCTGTGAGATGAATTAACAGAACACAGAGCGGTTTCTCAGAAAGCTTCTTTCCAGTTTTGAACGGAAGATATTTCCTTTTTCACCATAGCCCTCTATGGTCTTCCAAATATCCCTTTGCCAATTCCCCAAGAACAGCCTTAGCGAAAGGCTTCTTGAAGGGAAAGATGTAACTCTGTGAGATGAATTAACAGAACACAGAGCACTTTCTCAGAAAGTTTCTTTCCAGTTTTGAACGGAAGATATTTCCTTTTTCACCATAGCCCTCTATGGGCTTCCAAATATCCCTTTGCCAATTCCACAAGAACAGCCTTAGCGAAAGGCTTCTTGAAGGGAAAGATGTAACTCTGTGAGATGAATTAACAGAACACAGAGCGGTTTCTCAGAAAGCTTCTTTCCAGTTTTGAACGGAAGATATTTCCTTTTTCACCATAGCCCTCTATGGTCTTCCAAATATCCCTTTGCCAATTCCACAAGAACAGCCTTAGCGAAAGGCTTCTTGAAGGGAAAGATGTAACTCTGTGAGATGAATTAACAGAACACAGAGCAGTTTCTCAGAAAGCTTCTTTCCAGTTTTGAACGGAAGATATTTCCTTTTTCACCATAGCCCTCTATGGGCTTCCAAATATCCCTTTGCCAATTCCACAAGAACAGCCTTAGCGAAAGGCTTCTTGAAGGGAAAGATGTAACTCTGTGTGATGAATTAACAGAACACAAAGCAGTTTCTCAGAAAGCTTCTTTCCAGTTTTGAACGGAAGATATTTCCTTTTTCACCTTAGTCCTCTATGGGCTTCCAAATATCCCTTTGCCATTTCCACAAGAACAGAATTAGCGAAAGGCTTCTTGAATGGAAAGATGTAACTCGGTGAGATGAATTAACAGAACACAGAGCAGTTTCTCAGAAAGCTTCTTTCCAGTTTTGAACGGAAGATATTTCCTTTTTCACCATAGCCCTCTATGGGCTTCCAAATATCCCTTTGCCAATTCCACAAGAACAGCCTTAGCGAAAGGCTTCTTGAAGGGAAAGATGTAACTCTGTGAGATGAATTAACAGAACACAGAGCAGTTTCTCAGAAAGCTTCTTTCCAGTTTTGAACGGAAGATATTTCCTTTTTCACCATAGACCTCTAGGAGCTTCCAAATATCCCTTTGCCAATTCCACAAGAACAGCCTTTGCGAAAGGCTTCTTGAAGGGAAAGATGTAACTCTGTGAGGTGAATTAACAGAACACAGAGCAGTTTCTCAGAAAGCTTCTTTCCAGTTTTGAACGGAAGATATTTCCTTTTTCACCATAGCCCTCTATTTGCTTCCAAATACCCCTTTGCCAATTCCACAAGAACAGCCTTAGCGAAATGCTTCTTGAAGGGAAAGATGTAACTCTGTGAGATGAATTAACAGAACACAGAGCAGTTTCTCAGAAAGCTTCTTTCCAGTTTTGAACGGAAGATATTTCCTTTTTCACCATAGCCCTTTTTGGGCTTCCAAATATCCCTTTGACAATTCCACAAGAACAGCCTTAGCGAAAGGGGTCTTGAAGGGAAAGATGTAACTCTGTGAGATGAAATAACAGAACACAGAGCAGTTTCTCAGAAAGCTTCTTTCCAGTTTTGAAAGGAAGATATTTCCTTTTTCACCATAGCCCTCTATGGGCTTCCACATATCCCTTTGCCAATTCCACAAGAACAGCCTTAGCGAAAGGCTTCTTGAAGGGAAAGATGTAACTCTGTGAGATGAATTAACAGAACACAGAGCAGTTTCTCAGAAAGCTTGTTTCCAGTTTTAAACGGAAGATATTTCCTTTTTCACCATAGCCCTCTATGGGCTTCCAAATATCCCTTTGCCAATTCCACAAGAACAGCCTTAGCGAAAGGCTCCTGGAAGGGAAAAATGTAACTCTGTGAGATGAATTAACAGAACACAGAGCAGTTTCTCAGAAAGCTTCTTTCCAGTTTTGAACGGAAGATATTTCCTTTTTCACCATAGCCCTCTATGGGCTTCCAAATATCCCTTTGCCAATTCCACAAGAACAGCCTTAGCGAAAGACTTCTTGAAGGGAAAGATGTAACTCTGTGAGATGAATTAACAGAACACAGAGCAGTTTCTCAGAAAGCTTCTTTCCAGTTTTTAACGGAAGATATTTCCTTTTTCACCATAGCCCTCTATGGGCTTCCAAATATCCCTTTGCCAATTCCACAACAACAGCCTTATCGAAAGGCTCATTGACGGGAAAGATGTAACTCTGTGAGATGAATTAACAGAACACAGAGCAGTTTCTCAGAAAGCTTCTTTTCAGTTTTGAACGGAAGATATTTCCTTTTTCACCATAGCCCTCTATTAGCTTCCAAATATCCCTTTGCCAATTCCACAAGAACAGCCTTAGCGAAAGACTTCTTGAAGGGAAAGATGTAACTCTGTGAGATGAATTAACAGAACACAGAGCAGTTTCTCAGAAAGCTTCTTTCCAGTTTTGAACGGAAGGTATTTCCTTTTTCACCATAGCCCTCTATGGGCTTCCAAATATCCCTTTGCCAATTCCACAAGAACAGCCTTAGCGAAAGGCTCCTTGAAGGGAAAAATGTAACTCTGTGAGATGAATTAACAGAACACAGAGCAGTTTCTCAGAAAGCTTCTTTCCAGTTTTGAACGGAAGATATTTCCTTTTTCACCAAAGCCCTCTATGGGCTTCCAAATATCCCTTTGCCAATTCCACAAGAACAGCCTTAGGGAAAGGCTTCTTGAAGGGAAAGATGTAACTCTGTGAGATGAATTAACAGAACACAGAGCAGTTTCTCAGAAAGCTTCTTTCCAGTTTTGAACGGAAGATATTTCCGTTTCACCATAGCCCTCTATGGGCTTCCAAATATCCCTTTGCCAATTCCACAAGAACAGCCTTAGCGAAAGGCTTCTTGAAGGGAAAGATGTAACTCTGTGAGATGAATTAGAAGAACACAGAGCAGTTTCTCAGAAAGCTTCTTTCCAGTTTTGAACGGAAGATATTTCCTTTTTCACCATAGCCCTCTAGGGGCTTCCAAATATCCCTTTGCCAATTCCACAAGAACAGCCTTAGCGAAAGGCTTCTTGAAGGGAAAGATGTAACTCTGTGAGATGAATTAACAGAACACAGAGCAGTTTCTCAGAAAGCTTCTTTCCAGTTTTGAACGGAAGTATTTCCTTTTCAACATAGCCCTCTATGGGCTTCCAAATATCCCTTTGCCAATTCCACAAGAACAGCCTTAGCGAAAGGCTTCTTGAAGGGAAAGATGTAACTCTCTGAGATGAATTAACAGACACAGAGCAGTTTCTCAGAAAGCTTCTTTCCATTTTTGAACGGAAGATATTTCCTTTTTCACCATAGCCCTCTTTGGGCTTCCAAATATCCCTTTGCCAATTCCACAAGAACAGCCTTAGCGAAAGGCTTCTTGAAGGGAAAGATGTAACTCTGTGAGATGAATTAACAGAACACAGAGCAGTTTCTCAGAAAGCTTCTTTCCAGTTTTGAACGGAAGATATTTCCTTTTTCACCATAGCCCTCTATGGGCTTCCAAATATCCCTTTGCCAATTCCACAAGAACAGCCTTAGCGAAAGGCTTCTTGAAGGGAAAGATGTAACTCTGTGAGATGAATTAACAGAACACAGAGCAGTTTCTCAGAAAGCTTCTTTCCAGTTTTGAACGGAAGATATTTCCTTTTTCACCATAGCCCTCTATGGGCTTCCAAATATCCCTTTGCCAATTCCACAAGAACAGCCTTAGCGAAAGGCTTCTTGAAGGGAAAGATGTAACTCTGTGAGATGAATTAACAGAACACAGAGCAGTTTCTCAGAAAGCTTCTTTCCAGTTTTGAACGGAAGATATTTCCTTTTTCACTATAGGCCTCTATGGGCTTCCAAATATCCCTTTGCCAATTCCACAAGAACAGCCTTAGCGAAAGGCTTCTTGAAGGGAAAGATGTAACTCTGTGAGATGAATTAACAGAACACAGAGCACTTTCTCAGAAAGCTTCTTTCCAGTTTTGAACGGAAGATATTTCCTTTTTCACCATAGCCCTCTATGGGCTTCCAAATATCCCTTTGCCAATTCCACAAGAACAGCCTTAGCGAAAGGCTTCTTGAAGGGAAAGATGTAACTCTGTGAGATGAATTAACAGAACACAGAGCAGTTTCTCAGAAAGCTTCTTTCCAGTTTTGAACGGAAGATATTTCCTTTTTCACCATAGCCCTCTATGGGCTTCCAAATATCCCTTTGCCAATTCCACAAGAACAGCCTTAGCGAAAGGCTTCTTGAAGGGAAAGATGTAACTCTGTGAGATGAATTAACAGAACACAGAGCAGTTTCTCAGAAAGCTTCTTTCCAGTTTTGAACGGAAGATATTTCCTTTTTCACCATAGCCCTCTATGGTCTTCCAAATATCCCTTTGCCAATTCCCCAAGAACAGCCTTAGCGAAAGGCTTCTTGAAGGGAAAGATGTAACTCTGTGAGATGAATTAACAGAACACAGAGCACTTTCTCAGAAAGCTTCTTTCCAGTTTTGAACGGAAGATATTTCCTTTTTCACCATAGCCCTCTATGGGCTTCCAAATATCCCTTTGCCAATTCCACAAGAACAACCTTACCGAAAGGCTTCTTGAAGGGAAAGATGTAACCCTGTGAGATGAATTAACAGAACACAGAGCGGTTTCTCAGAAAGCTTCTTTCCAGTTTTGAACGGAAGATATTTCCTTTTTCACCATAGCCCTCTATGGTTTTCCAAATATCCCTTTGCCAATTCCACAAGAACAGCCTTAGCGAAAGTCTTCTTGAAGGGAAAGATGTAACTCTGTGAGATGAATTAGCAGAACACAGAGCAGTTTCTCAGAAAGCTTCTTTCCAGTTTTGAACGGAAGATATTTCCTTTTTCACCATAGCCCTCTAGGGGCTTCCAAATATCCCTTTGCCAATTCCACAAGAACAGCCTTAGCGAAAGGCTTCTTGAAGGGAAAGATGTAACTCTGTGAGATGAATTAACAGAACACAGAGCAGTTTCTCAGAAAGCTTCTTTCCAGTTTTGAACGGAAGTATTTCCTTTTCACCATAGCCCTCTATGGGCTTCCAAATATCCCTTTGCCAATTCCACAAGAACAGCCTTAGCGAAAGGCTTCTTGAAGGGAAAGATGTAACTCTCTGAGATGAATTAACAGAACACAGAGCAGTTTCTCAGAAAGCTTATTTCCATTTTTGAACGGAAGATATTTCCTTTTTCACCATAGCCCTCTTTGGGCTTCCAAATATCCCTTTGCCAATTCCACAAGAACAGCCTTAGCGAAAGGCTTCTTGAAGGGAAAGATGTAACTCTGTGAGATGAATTAACAGAACACAGAGCAGTTTCTCAGAAAGCTTCTTTCCAGTTTTGATCGGAAGATATTTCCTTTTTCACCATAGCCCTCTATGGGCTTCCAAATATCCCTTTGCCAATTCCACAAGAACAGCCTTAGCGAAAGGCTTCTTGAAGGGAAAGATGTAACTCTGTGAGATGAATTAACAGAACACAGAGCAGTTTCTCAGAAAGCTTCTTTCCAGTTTTGAACGGAAGATATTTCCTTTTTCACCATAGCCCTCTATGGGCTTCCAAATATCCCTTTGCCAATTCCACAAGAACAGCCTTAGCGAAAGGCTTCTTGAAGGGAAAGATGTAACTCTGTGAGATGAATTAACAGAACACAGAGCAGTTTCTCAGAAAGCTTCTTTCCAGTTTTGAACGGAAGATATTTCCTTTTTCACTATATGCCTCTATGGGCTTCCAAATATCCCTTTGCCAATTCCACAAGAACAGCCTTAGCGAAAGGCTTCTTGAAGGGAAAGATGTAACTCTGTGAGATGAATTAACAGAACACAGAGCACTTTCTCAGAAAGCTTCTTTCCAGTTTTGAACGGAAGATATTTCCTTTTTCACCATAGCCCTCTATGGGCTTCCAAATATCCCTTTGCCAATTCCACAAGAACAGCCTTAGCGAAAGGCTTCTTGAAGGGAAAGATGTAACTCTGTGAGATGAATTAACAGAACACAGAGCAGTTTCTCAGAAAGCTTCTTTCCAGTTTTGAACGGAAGATATTTCCTTTTTCACCATAGCCCTCTATGGGCTTCCAAATATCCCTTTGCCAATTCCACAAGAACAGCCTTAGCGAAAGGCTTCTTGAAGGGAAAGATGTAACTCTGTGAGATGAATTAACAGAACACAGAGCAGTTTCTCAGAAAGCTTCTTTCCAGTTTTGAACGGAAGATATTTCCTTTTTCACCATAGCCCTCTATGGTCTTCCAAATATCCCTTTGCCAATTCCCCAAGAACAGCCTTAGCGAAAGGCTTCTTGAAGGGAAAGATGTAACTCTGTGAGATGAATTAACAGAACACAGAGCACTTTCTCAGAAAGCTTCTTTCCAGTTTTGAACGGAAGATATTTCCTTTTTCACCGTAGCCCTCTATGGGCTTCCAAATATCCCTTTGCCAATTCCACAAGAACAACCTTAGCGAAAGGCTTCTTGAAGGGAAAGATGTAACTCTGTGAGATGAATTAACAGAACACAGAGCGGTTTCTCAGAAAGCTTCTTTCCAGTTTTGAACGGAAGATATTTCCTTTTTCACCATAGCCCTCTATGGTTTTCCAAATATCCCTTTGCCAATTCCACAAGAACAGCCTTAGCGAAAGGCTTCTTGAAGGGAAAGATGTAACTCTGTGAGATGAATTAACAGAACACAGAGCAGTTTCTCAGAAAGCTTCTTTCCAGTTTTGAACGGAAGATATTTTCTTTTTCACCATAGCCCTCTATGGGCTTCCAAATATCCCTTTGCCAATTCCACAAGAACAGCCTTAGCGAAAGGCTTCTTGAAGGGAAAGATGTAACTCTGTGTGATGAATTAACAGAACACAAAGCAGTTTCTCAGAAAGCTTCTTTCCAGTTTTGAACGGAAGATATTTCCTTTTTCACCATAGTCCTCTATGGGCTTCCAAATATCCCTTTGCCAATTCCACAAGAACAGACTTAGCGAAAGGCTTCTTGAATGGAAAGATGTAACTCGGTGAGATGAATTAACAGAACACAGAGCAGTTTCTCAGAAAGCTTCTTTCCAGTTTTGAACGGAAGATATTTCCTTTTTCACCATAGCCCTCTATGGGCTTCCAAATATCCCTTTGCCCATTCCACAAGAACAGCCTTAGCGAAAGGCTTCTTGAAGGGCAAGATGTAACTCTGTGAGATGAATTAACAGAACACAGAGCAGTTTCTCAGAAAGCTTCTTTCCAGTTTTGAACGGAAGATATTTCCTTTTTCACCATAGCCCTCTATGGGCTTCCAAATATCCCTTTGCCAATTCCACAACAACAGCCTTATCGAAAGGCTCATTGAAGGGAAAGATGTAACTCTGTGAGATGAATTAACAGAACACAGAGCAGTTTCTCAGAAAGCTTCTTTTCAGTTTTGAACGGAAGATATTTCCTTTTTCACCATAGCCCTCTATTAGCTTCCAAATATCCCTTTGCCAATTCCACAAGAACAGCCTTAGCGAAAGACTTCTTGAAGGGAAAGATGTAACTCTGTGAGATGAATTAACAGAACACGGAGCAGTTTCTCAGAAAGCTTCTTTCCAGTTTTGAACGGAAGGTATTTCCTTTTTCACCATAGCCCTCTATGGGCTTCCAAATATCCCTTTGCCAATTCCACAAGAACAGCCTTAGGGAAAGGCTTCTTGAAGGGAAAGATGTAACTCTGTGAGATGAATTAACAGAACACAGAGCAGTTTATCAGAAAGCTTCTTTCCAGTTTTGAACGGAAGATATATCCGTTTCACCATAGCCCTCTATGGGCTTCCAAATATCCCTTTGCCAATTCCACAAGAACAGCCTTAGCGAAAGGCTTCTTGAAGGGAAAGATGTAACTCTGTGAGATGAATTAGCAGAACACAGAGCAGTTTCTCAGAAAGCTTCTTTCCAGTTTTGAACGGAAGATATTTCCTTTTTCACTATAGGCCTCTATGGGCTTCCAAATATCCCTTTGCCAATTCCACAAGAACAGCCTTAGCGAAAGGCTTCTTGAAGGGAAAGATGTAACTCTGTGAGATGAATTAACAGAACACAGAGCACTTTCTCAGAAAGCTTCTTTCCAGTTTTGAACGGAAGATATTTCCTTTTTCACCATAGCCCTCTATGGGCTTCCAAATATCCCTTTGCCAATTCCACAAGAACAGCCTTAGCGAAAGGCTTCTTGAAGGGAAAGATGTAACTCTGTGAGATGAATTAACAGAACACAGAGCGGTTTCTCAGAAAGCTTCTTTCCAGTTTTGAACGGAAGATATTTCCTTTTTCACCATAGCCCTCTATGGTCTTCCAAATATCCCTTTGCCATTTCCACAAGAACAGCCTTAGCGAAAGGCTTCTTGAAGGGAAAGATGTAACTCTGTGAGATGAATTAACAGAACACAGAGCAGTTTCTCAGAAAGCTTCTTTCCAGTTTTGAACGGAAGATATTTCCTTTTTCACCATAGCCCTCTATGGGCTTCCAAATATCCCTTTGCCAATTCCACAAGAACAGCCTTAGCGAAAGGCTTCTTGAAGGGAAAGATGTAACTCTGTGTGATGAATTAACAGAACACAAAGCAGTTTCTCAGAAAGCTTCTTTCCAGTTTTGAACGGAAGATATTTCCTTTTTCACCATAGTCCTCTATGGGCTTCCAAATATCCCTTTGCCATTTCCACAAGAACAGAATTAGCGAAAGGCTTCTTGAATGGAAAGATGTAACTCGGTGAGATGAATTAACAGAACACAGAGCAGTTTCTCAGAAAGCTTCTTTCCAGTTTTGAAGGGAAGATATTTCCTTTTTCACCATAGCCCTCTATGGGCTTCCAAATATCCCTTTGCCAATTCCACAAGAACAGCCTTAGCGAAAGGCTTCTTGAAGGGAAAGATGTAACTCTGTGAGATGAATTAACAGAACACAGAGCAGTTTCTCAGAAAGCTTCTTTCCAGTTTTGAACGGAAGATATTTCCTTTTTCACCATAGACCTCTAGGAGCTTCCAAATATCCCTTTGCCAAATCCACAAGAACAGCCTTTGCGAAAGGCTTCTTGAAGGGAAAGATGTAACTCTGTGAGGTGAATTAACAGAACGCAGAGCAGTTTCTCAGAAAGCTTCTTTCCAGTTTTGAACGGAAGATATTTCCTTTTTCACCATAGCCCTCTATTTGCTTCCAAATACCCCTTTGCCAATTCCACAAGAACAGCCTTAGCGAAATGCTTCTTGAAGGGAAAGATGTAACTCTGTGAGATGAATTAACAGAACACAGAGCAGTTTCTCAGAAAGCTTCTTTCCAGTTTTGAACGGAAGATATTTCCTTTTTCACCATAGCCCTTTTTGGGCTTCCAAATATCCCTTTGACAATTCCACAAGAACAGCCTTAGCGAAAGGGGTCTTGAAGGGAAAGATGTAACTCTGTGAGATGAAATAACAGAACACAGAGCAGTTTCTCAGAAAGCTTCTTTCCAGTTTTGAAAGGAAGATATTTCCTTTTTCACCATAGCCCTCTATGGGCTTCCACATATCCCTTTGCCAATTCCACAAGAACAGCCTTAGCGAAAGGCTTCTTGAAGGGAAAGATGTAACTCTGTGAGATGAATTAACAGAACACAGAGCAGTTTCTCAGAAAGCTTCTTTCCAGTTTTAAACGGAAGATATTTCCTTTTTCACCATAGCCCTCTATGGGCTTCCAAATATCCCTTTGCCAATTCCACAAGAACAACCTTAGCGAAAGGCTCCTTGAAGGGAAAAATGTAACTCTGTGAGATGAATTAACAGAACACAGAGCAGTTTCTCAGAAAGCTTCTTTCCAGTTTTGAACGGAAGATATTTCCTTTTTCACCATAGCCCTCTATGGGCTTCCAAATATCCCTTTGCCAATTCCACAAGAACAGCCTTAGCGAAAGGCTTCTTGAAGGGAAAGCTGTAACTCTGTGAGATGAATTAACAGAACACAGAGCACTTTCTCAGAAAGCTTCTTTCCAGTTTTGAACGGAAGATATTTCCTTTTCACCATAGCCCTCTATGGGCTTCCAAATATCCCTTTGCCAATTCCACAAGAACAACCTTAGCGAAAGGCTTCTTGAAGGGAAAGATGTAACTCTGTGAGATGAATTAACAGAACACAGAGCAGTTTCTCAGAAAGCTTCTTTCCAGTTTTGAACGGAAGATATTTCCTTTTTCACCATAGCCCTCTATGGGCTTCCAAATATCCCTTTGCCAATTCCACAAGAACAGCCTTAGCGAAAGGCTTCTTGAAGGGAAAGATGTAACTCTGTGTGATGAATTAACAGAACACAAAGCAGTTTCTCAGAAAGCTTCTTTCCAGTTTTGAACGGAAGATATTTCCTTTTTCACCATAGTCCTCTATGGGCTTCCAAATATCCCTTTGCCAATTCCACAAGAACAGCCTTTGCGAAAGGCTTCTTGAAGGGAAAGATGTAACTCTTTGAGGTGAATTAACAGAACACAGAGCAGTTTCTCAGAAAGCTTCCTTCCAGTTTTGAACGGAAGATATTTCCTTTTTCACCATAGCCCTCTATGGGCTTCCAAATACCCCTTTGTCAATTCCACAAGAACAGCCTTAGCGAAAGGCGTCTTGAAGGGAAAGATGTAACTCTGTGAGATGAATTAACAGAACACAGAGCAGTTTCTCAGAAAGCTTCTTTCCAGTTTTGAAAGGAAGATATTTCCATTTTCACCATAGCCCTCTATGGGCTTCCACATATCCCTTTGCCAATTCCACAAGAACAGCCTTAGCGAAAGGCTTCTTGAAGGGAAAGATGTAACTCTGTGAGATGAATTAACAGAACACAGAGCAGTTTCTCAGAAAGCTTGTTTCCAGTTTTAAACGGAAGATAGTTCCTTTTTCACCATAGCCCTCTATGGGCTTCCAAATATCCCTTTGCCAATTCCACAAGAACAGCCTTAGCGAAAGGCTCCTTGAAGGGAAAAATGTAACTCTGTGAGATGAATTAACAGAACACAGAGCAGTTTCTCAGAAAGCTTCTTTCCAGTTTTGAACGGAAGATATTTCCTTTTTCACCATAGCCCTCTATGGGCTTCCAAATATCCCTTTGCCAATTCCACAAGAACAGCCTTAGCGAAAGGCTTCTTGAAGGGAAAGATGTAACTCTGTGAGATGAATTAACAGAACACAGAGCAGTTTCTCAGAAAGCTTCTTTCCAGTTTTGAACGGAAGATATTTCCTTTTTCACCATAGCCCTCTATGGGCTTCCAAATATCCCTTTGCCAATTCCACAACAACAGCCTTATCGAAAGGCTCATTGAAGGGAAAGATGTAACTCTGTGAGATGAATTAACAGAACACAGAGCAGTTTCTCAGAAAGCTTCTTTTCAGTTTTGAACGGAAGATATTTCCTTTTTCACCATAGCCCTCTATTAGCTTCCAAATATCCCTTTGCCAATTCCACAAGAACAGCCTTAGCGAAAGACTTCTTGAAGGGAAAGATGTAACTCTGTGAGATGAATTAACAGAACACAGAGCAGTTTCTCAGAAAGCTTCTTTCCAGTTTTGAACGGAAGGTATTTCCTTTTTCACCATAGCTCTCTATGGGCTTCCAAATATCCCTTTGCCAATTCCACAAGAACAGCCTTAGGGAAAGGCTTCTTGAAGGGAAAGATGTAACTCTGTGAGATGAATTAACAGAACACAGAGCAGTTTATCAGAAAGCTTCTTTCCAGTTTTGAACGGAAGATATATCCGTTTCACCATAGCCCTCTATGGGCTTCCAAATATCCCTTTGCCAATTCCACAAGAACAGCCTTAGCGAAAGGCTTCTTGAAGGGAAAGATGTAACTCTGTGAGATGAATTAGCAGAACACAGAGCAGTTTCTCAGAAAGCTTCTTTCCAGTTTTGAACGGAAGATATTTCCTTTTTCACTATAGGCCTCTATGGGCTTCCAAATATCCCTTTGCCAATTCCACAAGAACAGCCTTAGCGAAAGGCTTCTTGAAGGGAAAGATGTAACTCTGTGAGATGAATTAACAGAACACAGAGCACTTTCTCAGAAAGCTTCTTTCCAGTTTTGAACGGAAGATATTTCCTTTTTCACCATAGCCCTCTATGGGCTTCCAAATATCCCTTTGCCAATTCCACAAGAACAGCCTTAGCGAAAGGCTTCTTGAAGGGAAAGATGTAACTCTGTGAGATGAATTAACAGAACACAGAGCGGTTTCTCAGAAAGCTTCTTTCCAGTTTTGAACGGAAGATATTTCCTTTTTCACCATAGCCCTCTATGGTCTTCCAAATATCCCTTTGCCATTTCCACAAGAACAGCCTTAGCGAAAGGCTTCTTGAAGGGAAAGATGTAACTCTGTGAGATGAATTAACAGAACACAGAGCAGTTTCTCAGAAAGCTTCTTTCCAGTTTTGAACGGAAGATATTTCCTTTTTCACCATAGCCCTCTATGGGCTTCCAAATATCCCTTTGCCAATTCCACAAGAACAGCCTTAGCGAAAGGCTTCTTGAAGGGAAAGATGTAACTCTGTGTGATGAATTAACAGAACACAAAGCAGTTTCTCAGAAAGCTTCTTTCCAGTTTTGAACGGAAGATATTTCCTTTTTCACCATAGTCCTCTATGGGCTTCCAAATATCCCTTTGCCATTTCCACAAGAACAGAATTAGCGAAAGGCTTATTGAATGGAAAGATGTACCTCGGTGAGATGAATTAACAGAACACAGAGCAGTTTCTCAGAAAGCTTCTTTCCAGTTTTGAAGGGAAGATATTTCCTTTTTCACCATAGCCCTCTATGGGCTTCCAAATATCCCTTTGCCAATTCCACAAGAACAGCCTTAGCGAAAGGCTTCTTGAAGGGAAAGATGTAACTCTGTGAGATGAATTAACAGAACACAGAGCAGTTTCTCAGAAAGCTTCTTTCCAGTTTTGAACGGAAGATATTTCCTTTTTCACCATAGACCTCTAGGAGCTTCCAAATATCCCTTTGCCAAATCCACAAGAACAGCCTTTGCGAAAGGCTTCTTGAAGGGAAAGATGTAACTCTGTGAGGTGAATTAACAGAACGCAGAGCAGTTTCTCAGAAAGCTTCTTTCCAGTTTTGAACGGAAGATATTTCCTTTTTCACCATAGCCCTCTATTTGCTTCCAAATACCCCTTTGCCAATTCCACAAGAACAGCCTTAGCGAAATGCTTCTTGAAGGGAAAGATGTAACTCTGTGAGATGAATTAACAGAACACAGAGCAGTTTCTCAGAAAGCTTCTTTCCAGTTTTGAACGGAAGATATTTCCTTTTTCACCATAGCCCTTTTTGGGCTTCCAAATATCCCTTTGACAATTCCACAAGAACAGCCTTAGCGAAAGGGGTCTTGAAGGGAAAGATGTAACTCTGTGAGATGAAATAACAGAACACAGAGCAGTTTCTCAGAAAGCTTCTTTCCAGTTTTGAAAGGAAGATATTTCCTTTTTCACCATAGCCCTCTATGGGCTTCCACATATCCCTTTGCCAATTCCACAAGAACAGCCTTAGCGAAAGGCTTCTTGAAGGGAAAGATGTAACTCTGTGAGATGAATTAACAGAACACAGAGCAGTTTCTCAGAAAGCTTCTTTCCAGTTTTAAACGGAAGATATTTCCTTTTTCACCATAGCCCTCTATGGGCTTCCAAATATCCCTTTGCCAATTCCACAAGAACAACCTTAGCGAAAGGCTCCTTGAAGGGAAAAATGTAACTCTGTGAGATGAATTAACAGAACACAGAGCAGTTTCTCAGAAAGCTTCTTTCCAGTTTTGAACGGAAGATATTTCCTTTTTCACCATAGCCCTCTATGGGCTTCCAAATATCCCTTTGCCAATTCCACAAGAACAGCCTTAGCGAAAGGCTTCTTGAAGGGAAAGCTGTAACTCTGTGAGATGAATTAACAGAACACAGAGCACTTTCTCAGAAAGCTTCTTTCCAGTTTTGAACGGAAGATATTTCCTTTTCACCATAGCCCTCTATGGGCTTCCAAATATCCCTTTGCCAATTCCACAAGAACAACCTTAGCGAAAGGCTTCTTGAAGGGAAAGATGTAACTCTGTGAGATGAATTAACAGAACACAGAGCAGTTTCTCAGAAAGCTTCTTTCCAGTTTTGAACGGAAGATATTTCCTTTTTCACCATAGCCCTCTATGGGCTTCCAAATATCCCTTTGCCAATTCCACAAGAACAGCCTTAGCGAAAGGCTTCTTGAAGGGAAAGATGTAACTCTGTGTGATGAATTAACAGAACACAAAGCAGTTTCTCAGAAAGCTTCTTTCCAGTTTTGAACGGAAGATATTTCCTTTTTCACCATAGTCCTCTATGGGCTTCCAAATATCCCTTTGCCAATTCCACAAGAACAGCCTTTGCGAAAGGCTTCTTGAAGGGAAAGATGTAACTCTTTGAGGTGAATTAACAGAACACAGAGCAGTTTCTCAGAAAGCTTCCTTCCAGTTTTGAACGGAAGATATTTCCTTTTTCACCATAGCCCTCTATGGGCTTCCAAATACCCCTTTGCCAATTCCACAAGAACAGCCTTAGCGAAAGGCGTCTTGAAGGGAAAGATGTAACTCTGTGAGATGAATTAACAGAACACAGAGCAGTTTCTCAGAAAGCTTCTTTCCAGTTTTGAAAGGAAGATATTTCCATTTTCACCATAGCCCTCTATGGGCTTCCACATATCCCTTTGCCAATTCCACAAGAACAGCCTTAGCGAAAGGCTTCTTGAAGGGAAAGATGTAACTCTGTGAGATGAATTAACAGAACACAGAGCAGTTTCTCAGAAAGCTTGTTTCCAGTTTTAAACGGAAGATAGTTCCTTTTTCACCATAGCCCTCTATGGGCTTCCAAATATCCCTTTGCCAATTCCACAAGAACAGCCTTAGCGAAAGGCTCCTTGAAGGGAAAAATGTAACTCTGTGAGATGAATTAACAGAACACAGAGCAGTTTCTCAGAAAGCTTCTTTCCAGTTTTGAACGGAAGATATTTCCTTTTTCACCATAGCCCTCTATGGGCTTCCAAATATCCCTTTGCCAATTCCACAAGAACAGCCTTAGCGAAAGGCTTCTTGAAGGGAAAGATGTAACTCTGTGAGATGAATTAACAGAACACAGAGCAGTTTCTCAGAAAGCTTCTTTCCAGTTTTGAACGGAAGATATTTCCTTTTTCACCATAGCCCTCTATGGGCTTCCAAATATCCCTTTGCCAATTCCACAACAACAGCCTTAGCGAAAGGCTTCTTGAAGGGAAAGATGTAACTCTGTGAGATGAATTAACAGAACACAGAGCAGTTTCTCAGAAAGCTTCTTTCCAGTTTTGAACGGAAGTATTTCCTTTTCACCATAGCCCTCTATGGGCTTACAAATATCCCTTTGCCAATTCCACAAGAACAGCCTTAGCGAAAGGCTTCTTGAATGGAAAGATGTAACTCTGTGAGATGAATTAACAGAACACAGAGCAGTTTCTCAGAAAGCTTCTTTCCAGTATTGAACGGAAGATATTTCCTTTTTCACCATAGCCCTCTATGGTCTTCCAAATATCCCTTTGCCAATTCCCCAAGAACAGCCTTAGCGAAAGGCTTCTTGAAGGGAAAGATGTAACTCTGTGAGATGAATTAACAGAACACAGAGCACTTTCTCAGAAAGCTTCTTTCCAGTTTTGAACGGAAGATATTTCCTTTTTCACCATAGCCCTCTATGGGCTTCCAAATATCCCTTTGCCAATTCCACAAGAACAACCTTAGCGAAAGGCTTCTTGAAGGGAAAGATGTAACTCTGTGAGATGAATTAACAGAACACAGAGCGGTTTCTCAGAAAGCTTCTTTCCTGTTTTGAACGGAAGATATTTCCTTTTTCACCATAGCCCTCTATGGTCTTCCAAATATCCCTTTGCCAATTCCACAAGAACAGCCTTAGCGAAAGGCTTCTTGAAGGGAAAGATGTAACTCTGTGAGATGAATTAACAGAACACAGAGCAGTTTCTCAGAAAGCTTCTTTCCAGTTTTGAACGGAAGATATTTCCTTTTTCACCATAGCCCTCTATGGGCTTCCAAATACCCCTTTGCCAATTCCACAAGAACAGCCTTAGCGAAAGGCTTCTTGAAGGGAAAGATGTAACTCTGTGAGATGAATTAACAGAACACACAGCAGTTTCTCAGAAAGCTTCTTTCCAGTTTTGAACGGAAGATATTTCCTTTTTCACCATAGCCCTTTTTGGGCTTCCAAATATCCCTTTGACAATTCCACAAGAACAGCCTTAGCGAAAGGCGTCTTGAAGGGAAAGATGTAACTCTGTGAGATGAAATAACAGAACACAGAGCAGTTTCTCAGAAAGCTTCTTTCCAGTTTTGAAAGGAAGATATTTCCTTTTTCACAATAGCCCTCTATGGGCTTCCACATATCCCTGTGCCAATTCCACAAGAACAGCCTTAGCGAAAGGCTTCTTGAAGGGAAAGATGTAACTCTGTGAGATGAATTAACAGAACACAGAGCAGTTTCTCAGAAAGCTTGTTTCCAGTTTTAAACGGAAGATATTTCCTTTTTCAACATAGCCCTCTATGGGCTTCCAAATATCCCTTTGCCAATTCCACAAGAAGAGCCTTAGCGAAAGGCTCCTTGAAGGGAAAAATGTAACTCTGTGAGATGAATTAACAGAACACAGAGCAGTTTCTCAGAAAGCTTCTTTCCAGTTTTGAACGGAAGATATTTCCTTTTTCACCATAGCCCTCTATGGGCTTCCAAATATCCCTTTGCCAATTCCACAAGAACAGCCTTAGCTAAAGACTTCTTGAAGGGAAAGGTGTAACTCTGTGAGATGAATTAACAGAACACAGAGCAGTTTCTCAGAAAGCTTCTTTCCAGTTTTGAACGGAAGATATTTCCTTTTTCACCATAGCCCTCTATGGGCTTCCAAATATCCCTTTGCCAATTCCACAAGAACAGCCTTAGCGAAAGGCTTCTTGAAGGGAAAGATGTAACTCTGTGAGATGAATTAACAGAACACAGAGCAGTTTCTCAGAAAGCTTCTTTCCAGTTTTGAACGGAAGATATTTCCTTTTTCACCATAGCCCTCTATGGGCTTCCAAATATCCCTTTGCCAATTCCACAAGAACAGCCTTAGCGAAAGGCTTCTTGAAGGGAAAGATGTAACTCTGTGAGATGAATTAACAGAACACAGAGCAGTTTCTCAGAAAGCTTCTTTCCAGTTTTGAACGGAAGATATTTCCTTTTTCACCATAGCCCTCTATGGGCTTCCAAATATCCCTTTGCCAATTCCCCAAGAACAGCCTTAGCGAAAGGCTTCTTGAAGGGAAAGATGTAACTCTGTGAGAAGAATTAACAGAACACAGAGCACTTTCTCAGAAAGCTTCTTTCCAGTTTTGAACGGAAGATATTTCCTTTTTCACCATAGCCCTCTATGGGCTTCCAATTATCCCTTTGCCAATTCCACAAGAACAACCTTAGCGAAAGGCTTCTTGAAGGGAAAGCTGTAACTCTGTGAGATGAATTAACAGAACACAGAGCAGTTTCTCAGAAAGCTTCTTTCCAGTTTTGAACGGAAGATATTTCCTTTTTCACCATAGCCCTCTATGGGCTTCCAAATATCCCTTTGCCAATTCCACAAGAACAGCCTTAGCGAAAGGCTTCTTGAAGGGAAAGATGTAACTCTGTGAGATGAATTAACAGAACACAGAGCACTTTCTCAGAAAGCTTCTTTCCAGTTTTGAACGGAAGATATTTCCTTTTTCACCATAGCCCTCTATGGGCTTCCAAATATCCCTTTGCCAATTCCACAAGAACAACCTTAGCGAAAGGCTTCTTGAAGGGAAAGATGTAACTCTGTGAGATGAATTAACAGAACACAGAGCAGTTTCTCAGAAAGCTTCTTTCCAGTTTTGAACGGAAGATATTTCCTTTTTCACCATAGCCCTCTATGGGCTTCCAAATATCCCTTTGCCAATTCCACAAGAACAGCCTTAGCGAAGGACTTCTTGAAGGGAAAGATATAATTCTGTGAGATGAATTAACAGAACACAGAGCAGTTTGCCAGAAAGCTGCTTTCCAGTTTTGAACGGAAGATATTTCCTTTTTCACCATAGCCCTCTATGGGCTTCCAAATATCCCTTTGCCAATTCCACAAGAACAGCCTTAGCGAAAGGCTTCTTGAAGGGAAAGATGTAACTCTGTGAGATGAATTAACAGAACACAGAGCAGTTTCTCAGAAAGCTTCTTTCCAGTTTTTAACGGAAGATATTTCCTTTTTCACCATAGCCCTCTATGGGCTTCCAAATATCCCTTTGCCAATTCCACAAGAACAGCCTTAGCGAAAGGCTTCTTGAAGGGAAAGATGTAACTCTGTGAGATGAATTAACAGAACACAGAGCAGTTTCTCAGAAAGCTTCTTTCCAGTTTTGAACGGAAGATATTTCCTTTTTCACCATAGCCCTCTATGGTCTTCCAAATATCCCTTTGCCAATTCCCCAAGAACAGCCTTAGCGAAAGGCTTCTTGAAGGGAAAGATGTAACTCTGTGAGATGAATTAACAGAACACAGAGCACTTTCTCAGAAAGCTTCTTTCCAGTTTTGAACGGAAGATATTTCCTTTTTCAACGTAGCCCTCTATGGGCTTCCAAATATCCCTTTGCCAATTCCACAAGAACAACCTTAGCGAAAGGCTTCTTGAAGGGAAAGATGTAACTCTGTGAGATGAATTAACAGAACACAGAGCGGTTTCTCAGAAAGCTTCTTTCCAGTTTTGAACGGAAGATATTTCCTTTTTCACCATAGCCCTCTATGGTTTTCCAAATATCCCTTTGCCAATTCCACAAGAACAGCCTTAGCGAAAGGCTTCTTGAAGGGAAAGATGTAACTCTGTGAGATGAATTAACAGAACACAGAGCAGTTTCTCAGAAAGCTTCTTTCCAGTTTTGAACGGAAGATATTTTCTTTTTCACCATAGCCCTCTATGGGCTTCCAAATATCCCTTTGCCAATTCCACAAGAACAGCCTTAGCGAAAGGCTTCTTGAAGGGAAAGATGTAACTCTGTGTGATGAATTAACAGAACACAAAGCAGTTTCTCAGAAAGCTTCTTCCCAGTTTTGAACGGAAGATATTTCCTTTTTCACCATAGTCCTCTATGGGCTTCCAAATATCCCTTTGCCAATTCCACAAGAACAGACTTAGCGAAAGGCTTCTTGAATGGAAAGATGTAACTCGGTGAGATGAATTAACAGAACACAGAGCAGTTTCTCAGAAAGCTTCTTTCCAGTTTTGAACGGAAGATATTTCCTTTTTCACCATAGCCCTCTATGGGCTTCCAAATATCCCTTTGCCCATTCCACAAGAACAGCCTTAGCGAAAGGCTTCTTGAAGGGAAAGATGTAACTCTGTGAGTTGAATTAACAGAACACAGAGCAGTTTCTCAGAAAGCTTCTTTCCAGTTTTGAACGGAAGATATTTCCTTTTTCACCATAGCCCTCTATGGGCTTCCAAATATCCCTTTGCCAATTCCACAACAACAGCCTTATCGAAAGGCTCATTGAAGGGAAAGATGTAACTCTGTGAGATGAATTAACAGAACACAGAGCAGTTTCTCAGAAAGCTTCTTTTCAGTTTTGAACGGAAGATATTTCCTTTTTCACCATAGCCCTCTATTAGCTTCCAAATATCCCTTTGCCAATTCCACAAGAACAGCCTTAGCGAAAGACTTCTTGAAGGGAAAGATGTAACTCTGTGAGATGAATTAACAGAACACAGAGCAGTTTCTCAGAAAGCTTCTTTCCAGTTTTGAACGGAAGGTATTTCCTTTTTCACCATAGCCCTCTATGGGCTTCCAAATATCCCTTTGCCAATTCCACAACAACAGCCTTAGGGAAAGGCTTCTTGAAGGGAAAGATGTAACTCTGTGAGATGAATTAACAGAACACAGAGCAGTTTATCAGAAAGCTTCTTTCCAGTTTTGAACGGAAGATATTTCCGTTTCACCATAGCCCTCTATGGGCTTCCAAATCTCCCTTTGCCAATTCCACAAGAACAGCCTTAGCGAAAGGCTTCTTGAAGGGAAAGATGTAACTCTGTGAGATGAATTAGCAGAGCACAGAGCAGTTTCTCAGAAAGCTTCTTTCCAGTTTTGAACGGAAGATATTTCCTTTTTCACCATAGCCCTCTAGGGGCTTCCAAATATCCCTTTGCCAATTCCACAAGAACAGCCTTAGCGAAAGGCTTCTTGAAGGGAAAGATGTAACTCTGTGAGATGAATTAACAGAACACAGAGCAGTTTCTCAGAAAGCTTCTTTCCAGTTTTGAACGGAAGTATTTCCTTTTCACCATAGCCCTCTATGGGCTTCCAAATATCCCTTTGCCAATTCCACAAGAACAGCCTTAGCGAAAGGCTTCTTGAAGGGAAAGATGTAACTCTGTGAGATGAATTAACAGAACACAGAGCAGTTTCTCAGAAAGCTTCTTTCCAGTTTTGAACGGAAGATATTTCCTTTTTCACTATAGGCCTCTATGGGCTTCCAAATATCCCTTTGCCAATTCCACAAGAACAGCCTTAGCGAAAGGCTTCTTGAAGGGAAAGATGTAACTCTGTGAGATGAATTAACAGAACACAGAGCACTTTCTCAGAAAGCTTCTTTCCAGTTTTGAACGGAAGATATTTCCTTTTTCACCATAGCCCTCTATGGGCTTCCAAATATCCCTTTGCCAATTCCACAAGAACAGCCTTAGCGAAAGGCTTCTTGAAGGGAAAGATGTAACTCTGTGAGATGAATTAACAGAACACAGAGCAGTTTCTCAGAAAGCTTCTTTCCAGTTTTGAACGGAAGATATTTCCTTTTTCACCATAGCCCTCTATGGGCTTCCAAATATCCCTTTGCCAATTCCACAAGAACAGCCTTAGCGAAAGGCTTCTTGAAGGGAAAGATGTAACTCTGTGAGATGAATTAACAGAACACAGAGCAGTTTCTCAGAAAGCTTCTTTCCAGTTTTGAACGGAAGATATTTCCTTTTTCACCATAGCCCTCTATGGTCTTCCAAATATCCCTTTGCCAATTCCCCAAGAACAGCCTTAGCGAAAGGCTTCTTGAAGGGAAAGATGTAACTCTGTGAGATGAATTAACAGAACACAGAGCACTTTCTCAGAAAGCTTCTTTCCAGTTTTGAACGGAAGATATTTCCTTTTTCACCATAGCCCTCTATGGGCTTCCAAATATCCCTTTGCCAATTCCACAAGAACAGCCTTAGCGAAAGGCTTCTTGAAGGGAAAGATGTAACTCTGTGAGATGAATTAACAGAACACAGAGCGGTTTCTCAGAAAGCTTCTTTCCAGTTTTGAACGGAAGATATTTCCTTTTTCACCATAGCCCTCTATGGTCTTCCAAATATCCCTTTGCCAATTCCACAAGAACAGCCTTAGCGAAAGGCTTCTTGAAGGGAAAGATGTAACTCTGTGAGATGAATTAACAGAACACAGAGCAGTTTCTCAGAAAGCTTCTTTCCAGTTTTGAACGGAAGATATTTCCTTTTTCACCATAGCCCTCTATGGGCTTCCAAATATCCCTTTGCCAATTCCACAAGAACAGCCTTAGCGAAAGGCTTCTTGAAGGGAAAGATGTAACTCTGTGTGATGAATTAACAGAACACAAAGCAGTTTCTCAGAAAGCTTCTTTCCAGTTTTGAACGGAAGATATTTCCTTTTTCACCATAGTCCTCTATGGGCTTCCAAATATCCCTTTGCCATTTCCACAAGAACAGACTTAGCGAAAGGCTTCTTGAATGGAAAGATGTAACTCGGTGAGATGAATTAACAGAACACAGAGCAGTTTCTCAGAAAGCTTCTTTCCAGTTTTGAACGGAAGATATTTCCTTTTTCACCATAGCCCTCTATGGGCTTCCAAGTATCCCTTTGCCAATTCCACAAGAACAGCCTTAGCGAAAGGCTTCTTGAAGGGAAAGGTGTAACTCTGTGAGATGAATTAACAGAACACAGAGCAGTTTCTCAGAAAGCTTCTTTCCAGTTTTGAACGGAAGATATTTCCTTTTTCACCATAGACCTCTAGGAGCTTCCAAATATCCCTTTGCCAATTCCACAAGAACAGCCTTTGCGAAAGGCTTCTTGAAGGGAAAGATGTAACTCTGTGAGGTGAATTAACAGAACACAGAGCAGTTTCTCAGAAAGCTTCTTTCCAGTTTTGAACGGAAGATATTTCCTTTTTCACCATAGCCCTCTATTTGCTTCCAAATACCCCTTTGCCAATTCCACAAGAACAGCCTTAGCGAAAGGCTTCTTGAAGGGAAAGATGTAACTCTGTGAGATGAATTAACAGAACACAGAGCAGTTTCTCAGAAAGCTTCTTTCCAGTTTTGAACGGAAGATATTTCCTTTTTCACCATAGCCCTTTTTGGGCTTCCAAATATCCCTTTGACAATTCCACAAGAACAGCCTTAGCGAAAGGGGTCTTGAAGGGAAAGATGTAACTCTGTGAGATGAAATAACAGAACACAGAGCAGTTTCTCAGAAAGCTTCTTTCCAGTTTTGAAAGGAAGATATTTCCTTTTTCACCATAGCCCTCTATGGGCTTCCAAATATCCCTTTGTCAATTCCACAAGAACAGCCTTAGCGAAAGGCTTCTTGAAGGGAAAGATGTAACTCTGTGAGATGAATTAACAGAACACAGAGCACTTTCTCAGAAAGCTTCTTTCCAGTTTTGAACGGAAGATATTTCCTTTTCACCATAGCCCTCTATGGGCTTCCAAATATCCCTTTGCCAATTCCACAAGAACAACCTTAGCGAAAGGCTTCTTGAAGGGAAAGATGTAACTCTGTGAGATGAATTAACAGAACACAGAGCAGTTTCTCAGAAAGCTTCTTTCCAGTTTTGAACGGAAGATATTTCCTTTTTCACCATAGCCCTCTATGGGCTTCCAAATATCCCTTTGCCAATTCCACAAGAACAGCCTTAGCGAAAGGCTTCTTGAAGGCAAAGATGTAACTCTGTGTGATGAATTAACAGAACACAAAGCAGTTTCTCAGAAAGCTTCTTTCCAGTTTTGAACGGAAGATATTTCCTTTTTCACCATAGTCCTCTATGGGCTTCCAAATATCCCTTTGCCAATTCCACAAGAACAGCCTTTGCGAAAGGCTTCTTGAAGGGAAAGATGTAACTCTTTGAGGTGAATTAACAGAACACAGAGCAGTTTCTCAGAAAGCTTCCTTCCAGTTTTGAACGGAAGATATTTCCTTTTTCACCATAGCCCTCTATGGGCTTCCAAATACCCCTTTGCCAATTCCACAAGAACAGCCTTAGCGAAAGGCGTCTTGAAGGGAAAGATGTAACTCTGTGAGATGAATTAACAGAACACAGAGCAGTTTCTCAGAAAGCTTCTTTCCAGTTTTGAAAGGAAGATATTTCCTTTTTCACCATAGCCCTCTATGGGCTTCCACATATCCCTTTGCCAATTCCACAAGAACAGCCTTAGCGAAAGGCTTCTTGAAGGGAAAGATGTAACTCTGTGAGATGAATTAACAGAACACAGAGCAGTTTCTCAGAAAGCTTGTTTCCAGTTTTAAACGGAAGATATTTCCTTTTTCACCATAGCCCTCTATGGGCTTCCAAATATCCCTTTGCCAATTCCACAAGAACAGCCTTAGCGAAAGGCTCCTTGAAGGGAAAAATGTAACTCTGTGAGATGAATTAACAGAACACAGAGCAGTTTCTCAGAAAGCTTCTTTCCAGTTTTGAACGGAAGATATTTCCTTTTTCACCATAGCCCTCTATGGGCTTCCAAATATCCCTTTGCCAATTCCACAAGAATAGCCTTAGCGAAAGGCTTCTTGAAGGGAAAGATGTAACTCTGTGTGATGAATTAACAGAACACAAAGCAGTTTCTCAGAAAGCTTCTTTCCAGTTTTGAACGGAAGATATTTCCTTTTTCACCATAGTCCTCTATGGGCTTCCAAATATCCCTTTGCCAATTCCACAAGAACAGACTTAGCGAAAGGCTTCTTGAATGGAAAGATGTAACTCGGTGAGATGAATTAACAGAACACAGAGCAGTTTCTCAGAAAGCTTCTTTCCAGTTTTGAACGGAAGATATTTCCTTTTTCACCATAGCCCTCTATGGGCTTCCAAACATCCCTTTGCCCATTCCACAAGAACAGCCTTAGCGAAAGGCTTCTTGAAGGGAAAGATGTAACTCTGTGAGTTGAATTAACAGAACACAGAGCAGTTTCTCAGAAAGCTTCTTTCCAGTTTTGAACGGAAGATATTTCCTTTTTCACCATAGCCCTCTATGGGCTTCCAAATATCCCTTTGCCAATTCCACAACAACAGCCTTATCGAAAGGCTCATTGAAGGGAAAGATGTAACTCTGTGAGATGAATTAACAGAACACAGAGCAGTTTCTCAGAAAGCTTCTTTTCAGTTTTGAACGGAAGATATTTCCTTTTTCACCATAGCCCTCTATTAGCTTCCAAATATCCCTTTGCCAATTCCACAAGAACAGCCTTAGCGAAAGACTTCTTGAAGGGAAAGATGTAACTCTGTGAGATGAATTAACAGAACACAGAGCAGTTTCTCAGAAAGCTTCTTTCCAGTTTTGAACGGAAGGTATTTCCTTTTTCACCATAGCCCTCTATGGGCTTCCAAATATCCCTTTGCCAATTCCACAAGAACAGCCTTAGGGAAAGGCTTCTTGAAGGGAAAGATGTAACTCTGTGAGATGAATTAACAGAACACAGAGCAGTTTATCAGAAAGCTTCTTTCCAGTTTTGAACGGAAGATATTTCCGTTTCACCATAGCCCTCTATGGGCTTCCAAATATCCCTTTGCCAATTCCACAAGAACAGCCTTAGCGAAAGGCTTCTTGAAGGGAAAGATGTAACTCTGTGAGATGAATTAGCAGAGCACAGAGCAGTTTCTCAGAAAGCTTCTTTCCAGTTTTGAACGGAAGATATTTCCTTTTTCACCATAGCCCTCTAGGGGCTTCCAAATATCCCTTTGCCAATTCCACAAGAACAGCCTTAGCGAAAGGCTTCTTGAAGGGAAAGATGTAACTCTGTGAGATGAATTAACAGAACACAGAGCAGTTTCTCAGAAAGCTTCTTTCCAGTTTTGAACGGAAGTATTTCCTTTTCACCATAGCCCTCTATGGGCTTCCAAATATCCCTTTGCCAATTCCACAAGAACAGCCTTAGCGAAAGGCTTCTTGAAGGGAAAGATGTAACTCTGTGAGATGAATTAACAGAACACAGAGCAGTTTCTCAGAAAGCTTCTTTCCAGTTTTGAACGGAAGATATTTCCTTTTTCACTATAGGCCTCTATGGGCTTCCAAATATCCCTTTGCCAATTCCACAAGAACAGCCTTAGCGAAAGGCTTCTTGAAGGGAAAGATGTAACTCTGTGAGATGAATTAACAGAACACAGAGCACTTTCTCAGAAAGCTTCTTTCCAGTTTTGAACGGAAGATATTTCCTTTTTCACCATAGCCCTCTATGGGCTTCCAAATATCCCTTTGCCAATTCCACAAGAACAGCCTTAGCGAAAGGCTTCTTGAAGGGAAAGATGTAACTCTGTGAGATGAATTAACAGAACACAGAGCAGTTTCTCAGAAAGCTTCTTTCCAGTTTTGAACGGAAGATATTTCCTTTTTCACCATAGCCCTCTATGGGCTTCCAAATATCCCTTTGCCAATTCCACAAGAACAGCCTTAGCGAAAGGCTTCTTGAAGGGAAAGATGTAACTCTGTGAGATGAATTAACAGAACACAGAGCACTTTCTCAGAAAGCTTCTTTCCAGTTTTGAACGGAAGATATTTCCTTTTTCACCATAGCCCTCTATGGTCTTCCAAATATCCCTTTGCCAATTCCCCAAGAACAGCCTTAGCGAAAGGCTTCTTGAAGGGAAAGATGTAACTCTGTGAGATGAATTAACAGAACACAGAGCACTTTCTCAGAAAGCTTCTTTCCAGTTTTGAACGGAAGATATTTCCTTTTTCACCATAGCCCTCTATGGGCTTCGAAATATCCCTTTGCCAATTCCACAAGAACAGCCTTAGCGAAAGGCTTCTTGAAGGGAAAGATGTAACTCTGTGAGATGAATTAACAGAACACAGAGCGGTTTCTCAGAAAGCTTCTTTCCAGTTTTGAACGGAAGATATTTCCTTTTTCACCATAGCCCTCTATGGTCTTCCAAATATCCCTTTGCCAATTCCACAAGAACAGCCTTAGCGAAAGGCTTCTTGAAGGGAAAGATGTAACTCTGTGAGATGAATTAACAGAACACAGAGCAGTTTCTCAGAAAGCTTCTTTCCAGTTTTGAACGGAAGATATTTCCTTTTTCACCATAGCCCTCTATGGGCTTCCAAATATCCCTTTGCCAATTCCACAAGAACAGCCTTAGCGAAAGGCTTCTTGAAGGGAAAGATGTAACTCTGTGTGATGAATTAACAGAACACAAAGCAGTTTCTCAGAAAGCTTCTTTCTAGTTTTGAACGGAAGATATTTCCTTTTTCACCATAGTCCTCTATGGGCTTCCAAATATCCCTTTGCCATTTCCACAAGAACAGACTTAGCGAAAGGCTTCTTGAATGGAAAGATGTAACTCGGTGAGATGAATTAACAGAACACAGAGCAGTTTCTCAGAAAGCTTCTTTCCAGTTTTGAACGGAAGATATTTCCTTTTTCACCATAGCCCTCTATGGGCTTCCAAATATCCCTTTGCCAATTCCACAAGAACAGCCTTAGCGAAAGGCTTCTTAAAGGGAAAGGTGTAACTCTGTGAGATGAATTAACAGAACACAGAGCAGTTTCTCAGAAAGCTTCTTTCCAGTTTTGAACGGAAGATATTTCCTTTTTCACCACAGACCTCTAGGAGCTTCCAAATATCCCTTTGCCAATTCCACAAGAACAGCCTTTGCGAAAGGCTTCTTGAAGGGAAAGATGTAACTCTGTGAGGTGAATTAACAGAACACAGAGCAGTTTCTCAGAAAGCTTCTTTCCAGTTTTGAACGGAAGATATTTCCTTTTTCACCATAGCCCTCTATTTGCTTCCAAATACCCCTTTGCCAATTCCACAAGAACAGCCTTAGCGAAAGGCTTCTTGAAGGGAAAGATGTAACTCTGTGAGATGAATTAACAGAACACAGAGCAGTTTCTCAGAAAGCTTCTTTCCAGTTTTGAACGGAAGATATTTCCTTTTTCACCATAGCCCTTTTTGGGCTTCCAAATATCCCTTTGACAATTCCACAAGAACAGCCTTAGCGAAAGGGGTCTTGAAGGGAAAGATGTAACTCTGTGAGATGAAATAACAGAACACAGAGCAGTTTCTCAGAAAGCTTCTTTCCAGTTTTGAAAGGAAGATATTTCCTTTTTCACCATAGCCCTCTATGGGCTTCCACATATCCCTTTGCCAATTCCACAAGAACAGCCTTAGCGAAAGGCTTCTTGAAGGGAAAGATGTAACTCTGTGAGATGAATTAACAGAACACAGAGCAGTTTCTCAGAAAGCTTGTTTCCAGTTTTAAACGGAAGATATTTCCTTTTTCACCATAGCCCTCTATGGGCTTCCAAATATCCCTTTGCCAATTCCACAAGAACAGCCTTAGCGAAAGGCTCCTTGAAGGGAAAAATGTAACTCTGTGAGATGAATTAACAGAACACAGAGCAGTTTCTCAGAAAGCTTCTTTCCAGTTTTGAACGGAAGATATTTCCTTTTTCACCATAGCCCTCTATGGGCTTCCAAATATCCCTTTGCCAATTCCACAAGAAAAGCCTTAGCGAAAGGCTTCTTGAAGGGAAAGATGTAACTCTGTGAGATGAATTAACAGAACACAGAGCACTTTCTCAGAAAGCTTCTTTCCAGTTTTGAACGGAAGATATTTCCTTTTTCACCATAGCCCTCTATGGGCTTCCAAATATCCCTTTGCCAATTCCACAAGAACAACCTTAGCGAAAGGCTTCTTGAAGGGAAAGATGTAACTCTGTGAGATGAATTAACAGAACACAGAGCAGTTTCTCAGAAAGCTTCTTTCCAGTTTTGAACGGAAGATATTTCCTTTTTCACCATAGCCCTCTATGGGCTTCCAAATATCCCTTTGCCAATTCCACAAGAACAGCCTTAGCGAAAGGCTTCTTGAAGGGAAAGATGTAACTCTGTGTGATGAATTAACAGAACACAAAGCAGTTTCTCAGAAAGCTTCTTTCCAGTTTTGAACGGAAGATATTTCCTTTTTCACCATAGTCCTCTATGGGCTTCCAAATATCCCTTTGCCAATTCCACAAGAACAGCCTTTGCGAAAGGCTTCTTGAAGGGAAAGATGTAACTCTTTGAGGTGAATTAACAGAACACAGAGCAGTTTCTCAGAAAGCTTCCTTCCAGTTTTGAACGGAAGATATTTCCTTTTTCACCATAGCCCTCTATGGGCTTCCAAATACCCCTTTGCCAATTCCACAAGAACAGCCTTAGCGAAAGGCGTCTTGAAGGGAAAGATGTAACTCTGTGAGATGAATTAACAGAACACAGAGCAGTTTCTCAGAAAGCTTCTTTCCAGTTTTGAAAGGAAGATATTTCCTTTTTCACCATAGCCCTCTATGGGCTTCCACATATCCCTTTGCCAATTCCACAAGAACAGCCTTAGCGAAAGGCTTCTTGAAGGGAAAGATGTAACTCTGTGAGATGAATTAACAGAACACAGAGCAGTTTCTCAGAAAGCTTGTTTCCAGTTTTAAACGGAAGATATTTCCTTTTTCACCATAGCCCTCTATGGGCTTCCAAATATCCCTTTGCCAAATCCACAAGAACAGCCTTAGCGAAAGGCTCCTTGAAGGGAAAGATGTAACTCTGTGAGACGAATTAACAGAACATAGAACAGTTTCTCAGAAAGCTTCTTTCCAGTTTTGAACGGAAGATATTTCCTTTTTCACCATAGCCCTCTATTAGCTTCCAAATATCCCTTTGCCAATTCCACAAGAACAGCCTTAGCGAAAGACTTCTTGAAGGGAAAGATGTAACTCTGTGAAATGAATTAACAGAACACAGAGCAGTTTCTCAGAAAGCTTCTTTCCAGTTTTGAACGGAAGGTATTTCCTTTTTCACCATAGCCCTCTATGGGCTTCCAAATATCCCTTTGCCAATTCCACAAGAACAGCCTTAGCGAAAGGCTCCTTGAAGGGAAAAATGTAACTCTGTGAGATGAATTAACAGAACACAGAGCAGTTTCTCAGAAAGCTTCTTTCCAGTTTTGAACGGAAGATATTTCCTTTTTCACCAAAGCCCTCTATGGGCTTCCAAATATCCCTTTGCCAATTCCACAAGAACAGCCTTAGGGAAAGGCTTCTTGAAGGGAAAGATGTAACTCTGTGAGATGAATTAACAGAACACAGAGCAGTTTCTCAGAAAGCTTCTTTCCAGTTTTGAACGGAAGATATTTCCGTTTCACCATAGCCCTCTATGGGCTTCCAAATATCCCTTTGCCAATTCCACAAGAACAGCCTTAGCGAAAGGCTTCTTGAAGGGAAAGATGTAACTCTGTGAGATGAATTAGCAGAACACAGAGCAGTTTCTCAGAAAGCTTCTTTCCAGTTTTGAACGGAAGATATTTCCTTTTTCACCAGAGCCCTCTAGGGGCTTCCAAATATCCCTTTGCCAATTCCACAAGAACAGCCTTAGCGAAAGGCTTCTTGAAGGGAAAGATGTAACTCTGTGAGATGAATTAACAGAACACAGAGCAGTTTCTCAGAAAGCTTCTTTCCAGTTTTGAACGGAAGTATTTCCTTTTCACCATAGCCCTCTATGGGCTTACAAATATCCCTTTGCCAATTCCACAAGAACAGCCTTAGCGAAAGGCTTCTTGAAGGGAAAGATGTAACTCTGTGAGATGAATTAACAGAACACAGAGCAGTTTCTCAGAAAGCTTCTTTCCAGTTTTGAACGGAAGATATTTCCTTTTTCACCATAGCAATCTATGGTCTTCCAAATATCCCTTTGCCAATTCCCCAAGAACAGCCTTAGCGAAAGGCTTCTTGAAGGGAAAGATGTAACTCTGTGAGATGAATTAACAGAACACAGAGCACTTTCTCAGAAAGCTTCTTTCCAGTTTTGAACGGAAGATATTTCCTTTTTCACCATAGCCCTCTATGGGCTTCCAAATATCCCTTTGCCAATTCCACAAGAACAACCTTAGCGAAAGGCTTCTTGAAGGGAAAGATGTAACTCTGTGAGATGAATTAACAGAACACAGAGCGGTTTCTCAGAAAGCTTCTTTCCAGTTTTGAACGGAAGATATTTCCTTTTTCACCATAGCCCTCTATGGTCTTCCAAATATCCCTTTGCCAATTCCACAAGAACAGCCTTAGCGAAAGGCTTCTTGAAGGGAAAGATGTAACTCTGTGAGATGAATTAACAGAACACAGAGCAGTTTCTCAGAAAGCTTCTTTCCAGTTTTGAACGGAAGATATTTCCTTTTTCACCATAGCCCTCTATGGGCTTCCAAATATCCCTTTGCCAATTCCACAAGAACAGCCTTAGCGAAAGGCTTCTTGAAGGGAAAGATGTAACTCTGTGTGATGAATTAACAGAACACAAAGCAGTTTCTCAGAAAGCTTCTTTCCAGTTTTGAACGGAAGATATTTCCTTTTTCACCATAGTCCTCTATGGGCTTCCAAATATCCCTTTGCCAATTCCACAAGAACAGACTTAGCGAAAGGCTTCTTGAATGGAAAGATGTAACTCGGTGAGATGAATTAACAGAACACAGAGCAGTTTCTCAGAAAGCTTCTTTCCAGTTTTGAACGGAAGATATTTCCTTTTTCACCATAGCCCTCTATGGGCTTCCAAATATCCCTTTGCCAATTCCACAAGAACAGCCTTAGCTAAAGACTTCTTGAAGGGAAAGATGTAACTCTGTGAGATGAATTAACAGAACACAGAGCAGTTTCTCAGAAAGCTTCTTTCCAGTTTTGAACGGAAGATATTTCCTTTTTCACCATAGCCCTCTATGGGCTTCCAAATACCCCTTTGCCAATTCCACAAGAACAGCCTTAGCGAAAGGCTTCTTGAAGGGAAAGATGTAACTCTGTGAGATGAATTAACAGAACACACAGCAGTTTCTCAGAAAGCTTCTTTCCAGTTTTGAACGGAAGATATTTCCTTTTTCACCATAGCCCTTTTTGGGCTTCCAAATATCCCTTTGACAATTCCACAAGAACAGCCTTAGCGAAAGGCGTCTTGAAGGGAAAGATGTAACTCTGTGAGATGAAATAACAGAACACAGAGCAGTTTCTCAGAAAGCTTCTTTCCAGTTTTGAAAGGAAGATATTTCCTTTTTCACCATAGCCCTCTATGGGCTTCCACATATCCCTGTGCCAATTCCACAAGAACAGCCTTAGCGAAAGGCTTCTTGAAGGGAAAGATGTAACTCTGTGAGATGAATTAACAGAACACAGAGCAGTTTCTCAGAAAGCTTGTTTCCAGTTTTAAACGGAAGATATTTCCTTTTTCAACATAGCCCTCTATGGGCTTCCAAATATCCCTTTGCCAATTCCACAAGAACAGCCTTAGCGAAAGGCTCCTTGAAGGGAAAAATGTAACTCTGTGAGATGAATTAACAGAACACAGAGCAGTTTCTCAGAAAGCTTCTTTCCAGTTTTGAACGGAAGATATTTCCTTTTTCACCATAGCCCTCTATGGGCTTCCAAATATCCCTTTGCCAATTCCACAAGAACAGCCTTAGCTAAAGACTTCTTGAAGGGAAAGATGTAACTCTGTGAGATGAATTAACAGAACACAGAGCAGTTTCTCAGAAAGCTTCTTTCCAGTTTTGAACGGAAGATATTTCCTTTTTCACCATAGCCCTCTATGGGCTTCCAAATATCCCTTTGCCAATTCCACAAGAACAGCCTTAGCGAAAGGCTTCTTGAAGGGAAAGATGTAACTCTGTGAGATGAATTAACAGAACACAGAGCAGTTTCTCAGAAAGCTTCTTTCCAGTTTTGAACGGAAGATATTTCCTTTTTCACCATAGCCCTCTATGGGCTTCCAAATATCCCTTTGCCAATTCCACAAGAACAGCCTTAGCGAAAGGCTTCTTGAAGGGAAAGATGTAACTCTGTGAGATGAATTAACAGAACACAGAGCAGTTTCTCAGAAAGCTTCTTTCCAGTTTTGAACGGAAGATATTTCCTTTTTCACCATAGCACTCTATGGGCTTCCAAATATCCCTTTGCCAATTCCCCAAGAACAGCCTTAGCGAAAGGCTTCTTGAAGGGAAAGATGTAACTCTGTGAGATGAATTAACAGAACACAGAGCACTTTCTCAGAAAGCTTCTTTCCAGTTTTGAACGGAAGATATTTCCTTTTTCACCATAGCCCTCTATGGGCTTCCAATTATCCCTTTGCCAATTCCACAAGAACAACCTTAGCGAAAGGCTTCTTGAAGGGAAAGCTGTAACTCTGTGAGATGAATTAACAGAACACAGAGCAGTTTCTCAGAAAGCTTCTTTCCAGTTTTGAACGGAAGATATTTCCTTTTTCACCTTAGCCCTCTATGGGCTTCCAAATATCCCTTTGCCAATTCCACAAGAACAGCCTTAGCGAAAGGCTTCTTGAAGGGAAAGATGTAACTCTGTGAGATGAATTAACAGAACACAGAGCACTTTCTCAGAAAGCTTCTTTCCAGTTTTGAACGGAAGATATTTCCTTTTTCACCATAGCCCTCTATGGGCTTCCAAATATCCCTTTGCCAATTCCACAAGAACAACCTTAGCGAAAGGCTTCTTGAAGGGAAAGATGTAACTCTGTGAGATGAATTAACAGAACACAGAGCAGTTTCTCAGAAAGCTTCTTTCCAGTTTTGAACGGAAGATATTTCCTTTTTCACCATAGCCCTCTATGGGCTTCCAAATATCCCTTTGCCAATTCCACAAGAACAGCCTTAGCGAAGGACTTCTTGAAGGGAAAGATATAACTCTGTGAGATGAATTAACAGAACACAGAGCAGTTTGCCAGAAAGCTGCTTTCCAGTTTTGAACGGAAGATATTTCCTTTTTCACCATAGCCCTCTATGGGCTTCCAAATATCCCTTTGCCAATTCCCCAAGAACAGACTTAGCGAAAGGCTTCTTGAAGGGAAAGATGTAACTCTGTGAGATGAATTAACAGAACACAGAGCAGTTTCTCAGAGAGCTTCTTTCCAGTTTTGAACGGAAGATATTTCCTTTTTCACCATAGCCCTCTACGGGCTTCCAAATATCCCTTTGCCAATTCCACAAGAACAGCCTTAGCGAAAGGCTTCTTGAAGGGAAAGATGTAACTCTGTGAGATGAATTAACAGAACACAGAGCAGTTTCTCAGAAAGCTTCTTTCCAGTTTTGAACGGAAGATATTTCCTTTTTCACCATAGCCCTCTATGGGCTTCCAAATATCCCTTTGCCAATTCTACAAGAACAGCCTTAGCGAAAGGCTTCTTGGAGGGAAAGATGTAACTCTGTGAGATGAATTAACAGAACACACAGCAGTTTCTCAGAAAGCTTCTTTCCAGTTTTCAACGGAAGATATTTCCTTTTTCACCATAGCCCTCTATGGGCTTCCAAATATCCCTTTGCCAATTCCCCAAGAACAGCCTTAACGAAAGGCTTCTTGAAGGGAAAGATGTAACTCTGTGAGATGAATTAACAGAACACAGAGCAGTTTCTCAGAAAGCTTCTTTCCAGTTTTGAATGGAAGATATTTCTTTTTTCACCATAGCCCTCTATGGGCTTCCAAATATCCCTTTGCCAATTCCACAAGAACAGCCTTAGCGAAAGGCTTCTTGAAGGGAAAGATGTAACTCTGTGAGATGAATTAACAGAACACAGAGCAGTTTCTCAAAAAGCTTCTTTCCAGTTTTGAACGGAAGATATTTCCTTTTTCACCATAGCCCTCTATGGTCTTCCAAATATCCCTTTGCCAATTCCCCAAGAACAGCCTTAGCGAAAGGCTTCTTGAAGGGAAAGATGTAACTCTGTGAGATGAATTAACAGAACACAGAGCACTTTCTCAGAAAGCTTCTTTCCAGTTTTGAACGGAAGATATTTCCTTTTTCACCATAGCCCTCTATGGGCTTCCAATTATCCCTTTGCCAATTCCACAAGAACAACCTTAGCGAAAGGCTTCTTGAAGGGAAAGCTGTAACTCTGTGAGATGAATTAACAGAACACAGAGCAGTTTCTCAGAAAGCTTCTTTCCAGTTTTGAACGGAAGATATTTCCTTTTTCACCATAGCCCTCTATGGGCTTCCAAATATCCCTTTGCCAATTCCACAAGAACAGCCTTAGCGAAAGGCTTCTTGAAGGGAAAGATGTAACTCTGTGAGATGAATTAACAGAACACAGAGCACTTTCTCAGAAAGCTTCTTTCCAGTTTTGAACGGAAGATATTTCCTTTTTCACCATAGCCCTCTATGGTCTTCCAAATATCACTTTGCCAATTCCACAAGAACAGCCTTAGCGAAAGGCTTCTTGAAGGGAAAGATGTAACTCTGTGAGGTGAATTAACGGAACACAGAGCAGTTTCTCAGAAAGCTTCTTTCCAGTTTTGAACGGAAGATATTTCCTTTTTCACCATAGCCCTCTATGGGCTTCCAAATATCCCTTTGCCAATTCCACAAGAACAGCCTTAGCGAAAGGCTTCTTGAAGGGAAAGATGTAACTCTGTGAGATGAATTAACAGAACACAGAGCACTTTCTCAGAAAGCTTCTTTCCAGTTTTGAACGGAAGATATTTCCTTTTTCACCATAGCCCTCTATGGGCTTCCAAATATCCCTTTGCCAATTCCACAAGAACAGCCTTAGCGAAAGGCTTCTTGAAGGGAAAGATGTAACTCTGTGTCATGAATTAACAGAACACAAAGCAGTTTCTCAGAAAGCTTCTTTCCAGTTTTGAACGGAAGATATTTCCTTTTTCACCATAGTCCTCTATGGGCTTCCAAATATCCCTTTGCCAATTCCACAAGAACAGACTTAGCGAAAGGCTTCTTGAAGGGAAAGATGTAACTCGGTGAGATGAATTAACAGAACACAGAGCAGTTTCTCAGAAAGCTTCTTTCCAGTTTTGAACGGAAGATATTTCCTTTTTCACCATAGCCCTCTATGGGCTTCCAAATATCCCTTTGCCAATTCCACAAGAACAGCCTTAGCGAAAGGCTTCTTGAAGGGAAAGATGTAACTCTTTGAGATGAATTAACAGAACACAGAGCAGTTTCTCAGAAAGCTTCTTTCCAGTTTTGAACGGAAGATATTTCTTTTTTCACCATAGCCCTCTATGGGCTTCCAAATATCCCTTTGCCAATTCCACAAGAACAGCCTTAGCGAAAGGCTTCTTGAAGGGAAAGATGTAACTCTGTGAGATGAATTAACAGAACACAGAGCAGTTTCTCAGAAAGCTTCTTTCCAGTTTTGAACGGAAGATATTTCCTTTTTCACCATAGCCCTCTATGGTCTTCCAAATATCACTTTGCCAATTCCACAAGAACAGCCTTAGCGAAAGGCTTCTTGAAGGGAAAGATGTAACTCTGTGAGATGAATTAACAGAACACAGAGCAGTTTCTCAGAAAGCTTCTTTCCAGTTTTGAACGGAAGATATTTCCTTTTTCACCATAGCCCTCTATGGGCTTCCAAATATCCCTTTGCCAATTCCACAAGAACAGCCTTAGCGAAAGGCTTCTTGAAGGGAAAGATGTAACTCTGTGTGATGAATTAACAGAACACAAAGCAGTATCTCAGAAAGCTTCTTTCCAGTTTTGAACGGAAGATATTTCCTTTTTCACCATAGTCCTCTATGGGCTTCCAAATATCCCTTTGCCAATTCCACAAGAACAGACTTAGCGAAAGGCTTCTTGAAGGGAAAGATGTAACTCGGTGAGATGAATTAACAGAACACAGAGCAGTTTCTCAGAAAGCTTCTTTCCAGTTTTGAACGGAAGATATTTCCTTTTTCACCATAGCCCTCTATGGGCTTCCAAATATCCCTTTGCCAATTCCACAAGAACAGCCTTAGCGAAAGGCTTCTTGAAGGGAAAGATGTAACTCTGTGAGATGAATTAACAGAACACAGAGCAGTTTCTCAGAAAGCTTCTTTCCAGTTTTGAACGGAAGATATTTCCTTTTTCACCATAGCCCTCTAGGAGCTTCCAAATATCCCTTTGCCAATTCCACAAGAACAGCCTTTGCGAAAGGCTTCTTGAAGGGAAAGATGTCACTCTTTGAGGTGAATTAACAGAACACAGAGCAGTTTCTCAGAAAGCTTCTTTCCAGTTTTGAACGGAAGATATTTCCTTTTTCACCATAGCCCTCTATGGGCTTCCAAATACCCCTTTGCCAATTCCACAAGAACAGCCTTAGCGGAAGGCTTCTTGAAGGGAAAGATGTAACTCTGTGAGATGAATTAACAGAACACAGAGCAGTTTCTCAGAAAGCTTCTTTCCAGTTTTGAACGGAAGATATTTCCTTTTTCACCATAGCCCTTTTTGGGCTTCCAAATATCCCTTTGAGAATTCCACAAGAACAGCCTTAGCGAAAGGCGTCTTGAAGGGAAAGATGTAACTCTCTGAGATGAAATAACAGAACACAGAGCAGTTTCTCAGAAAGCTTCTTTCCAGTTTTGAACGGAAGATATTTCCTTTTTCACCATAGCCCTCTATGGGCTTCCACATATCCCTTTGCCAATTCCACAAGAACAGCCTTAGCGAAAGGCTTCTTGAAGGGAAAGATGTAACTCTGTGAGATGAATTAACAGAACACAGAGCAGTTTCTCAGAAAGCTTGTTTCCAGTTTTAAACGGAAGATATTTCCTTTTTCACCATAGCCCTCTATGGGCTTCCAAATATCCCTTTCCCAATTCCACAAGAACAGCCTTAGTGAAAGGCTCCTTGAAGGGAAAAATGTAACTCTGTGAGATGAATTAACAGAACACAGAGCAGTTTCTCAGAAAGCTTCTTTCCAGTTTTGAACGGAAGATATTTCCTTTTTCACCATAGCCCTCTATGGGCTTCCAAATATCCCTTTGCCAATTCCACGAGAACAGCCTTAGCGAAAGACTTCTTGAAGGGAAAGATGTAACTCTGTGAGATGAATTAACAGAACACAGAGCAGTTTCTCAGAAAGCTTCTTTCCAGTTTTGAAAGGAAGATATTTCCTTTTTCACCATAGCCCTCTATGGGCTTCCAAATATCCCTTTGCCAATTCCACAAGAACAGCCTTAGCGAAAGGCTTCTTGAAGGGAAAGATGTAACTCTGTGAGATGAATTAACAGAACACAGAGCAGTTTCTCAGAAAGCTTCTTTCCAGTTTTGAACGGAAGATATTTCCTTTTTCACCATAGCCCTCTATGGGCTTCCAAATATCCCTTTGCCAATTCCACAAGAACAGCCTTAGCGAAAGGCTTCTTGAAGGGAAAGATGTAACTCTGTGAGATGAATTAACAGAACACAGAGCAGTTTCTCAGAAAGCTTCTTTCCAGTTTTGAACGGAAGATATTTCCTTTTTCACCATAGCCCTCTATGGTCTTCCAAATATCCCTTTGCCAATTCCCCAAGAACATCCTTAGCGAAAGGCTTCTTGAAGGGAAAGATGTAACTCTGTGAGATGAATTAACAGAACACAGAGCACTGTCTCAGAAAGCTTCTTTCCAGTTTTGAACGGAAGATATTTCCTTTTTCACCATAGCCCTCTATGGGCTTCCAATTATCCCTTTGCCAATTCCACAAGAACAACCTTAGCGAAAGGCTTCTTGAAGGGAAAGATGTAACTCTGTGAGATGAATTAACAGAACACAGAGCAGTTTCTCAGAAAGCTTCTTTCCAGTTTTGAACGGAAGATATTTCCTTTTTCACCATAGCCCTCTATGGGCTTCCAAATATCCCTTTGCCAATTCCACAAGAACAGCCTTAGCGAAAGGCTTCTTGAAGGGAAAGATGTAACTCTGTGAGATGAATTAACAGAACACAGAGCAGTTTCTCAGAAAGCTTCTTTCCAGTTTTGAACGGAAGATATTTCCTTTTTCACCATAGCCCTCTATGGGCTTCCAAATATCCCTTTGCCAATTCTACAAGAACAGCCTTAGCGAAAGGCTTCTTGGAGGGAAAGATGTAACTCTGTGAGATGAATTAACAGAACACACAGCAGTTTCTCAGAAAGCTTCTTTCCAGTTTTGAACGGAAGATATTTCCTTTTTCACCATAGCCCTATAAGGAATTCCAAATATCCCTTTGCCAATTCCCCAAGAACAGCCTTAACGAAAGGCTTCTTGAAGGGAAAGATGTAACTCTGTGAGATGAATTAACAGAACACAGAGCAGTTTCTCAGAAAGCTTCTTTCCAGTTTTGAACGGAAGATATTTCTTTTTTCACCATAGCCCTCTATGGGCTTCCAAATATCCCTTTGCCAATTCCACAAGAACAGCCTTAGCAAAAGGCTTCTTGAAGGGAAAGATGTAACTCTGTGAGATGAATTAACAGAACACAGAGCAGTTTCTCAGAAAGCTTCTTTCCAGTTTTGAACGGAAGATATTTCCTTTTTCACCATAGCCCTCTATGGTCTTCCAAATATCACTTTGCCAATTCCACAAGAACAGCCTTAGCGAAAGGCTTCTTGAAGGGAAAGATGTAACTCTGTGAGATGAATTAACAGAACACAGAGCAGTTTCTCAGAAAGCTTCTTTCCAGTTTTGAACGGAAGATATTTCCTTTTTCACCATAGCCCTCTATGGGCTTCCAAATATCCCTTTGCCAATTCCACAAGAACAGCCTTAGCGAAAGGCTTCTTGAAGGGAAAGATGTAACTCTGTGAGATGAATTAACAGAACACAGAGCACTTTCTCAGAAAGCTTCTTTCCAGTTTTGAACGGAAGATATTTCCTTTTTCACCATAGCCCTCTAAGGAATTCCAAATATCCCTTTGCCAATTCCCCAAGAACAGCCTTAACGAAAGGCTTCTTGAAGGGAAAGATGTAACTCTGTGAGATGAATTAACAGAACACAGAGCAGTTTCTCAGAAAGCTTCTTTCCAGTTTTGAACGGAAGATATTTCTTTTTTCACCATAGCCCTCTATGGGCTTCCAAATATCCCTTTGCCAATTCCACAAGAACAGCCTTAGCGAAAGGCTTCTTGAAGGGAAAGATGTAACTCTGTGAGATGAATTAACAGAACACAGAGCAGTTTCTCAGAAAGCTTCTTTCCAGTTTTGAACGGAAGATATTTCCTTTTTCACCATAGCCCTCTACGGTCTTCCAAATATCACTTTGCCAATTCCACAAGAACAGCCTTAGCGAAAGGCTTCTTGAAGGGAAAGATGTAACTCTGTGAGATGAATTAACAGAACACAGAGCAGTTTCTCAGAAAGCTTCTTTCCAGTTTTGAACGGAAGATATTTCCTTTTTCACCATAGCCCTCTATGGGCTTCCAAATATCCCTTTGCCAATTCCACAAGAACAGCCTTAGCGAAAGGCTTCTTGAAGGGAAAGATGTAACTCTGTGAGATGAATTAACAGAACACAGAGCACTTTCTCAGAAAGCTTCTTTCCAGTTTTGAACGGAAGATATTTCCTTTTTCACCATAGCCCTCTATGGGCTTCCAAATATCCCTTTGCCAATTCCACAAGAACAGCCTTAGCGAAAGGCTTCTTGAAGGGAAAGATGTAACTCTGTGTCATGAATTAACAGAACACAAAGCAGTTTCTCAGAAAGCTTCTTTCCAGTTTTGAACGGAAGATATTTCCTTTTTCACCATAGTCCTCTATGGGCTTCCAAATATCCCTTTGCCAATTCCACAAGAACAGACTTAGCGAAAGGCTTCTTGAAGGGAAAGATGTAACTCGGTGAGATGAATTAACAGAACACAGAGCAGTTTCTCAGAAAGCTTCTTTCCAGTTTTGAACGGAAGATATTTCCTTTTTCACCATAGCCCTCTATGGGCTTCCAAATATCCCTTTGCCAATTCCACAAGAACAGCCTTAGCGAAAGGCTTCTTGAAGGGAAAGATGTAACTCTTTGAGATGAATTAACAGAACACAGAGCAGTTTCTCAGAAAGCTTCTTTCCAGTTTTGAACGGAAGATATTTCTTTTTTCACCATAGCCCTCTATGGGCTTCCAAATATCCCTTTGCCAATTCCAAAAGAACAGCCTTAGCGAAAGGCTTCTTGAAGGGAAAGATGTAACTCTGTGAGATGAATTAACAGAACACAGAGCAGTTTCTCAGAAAGCTTCTTTCCAGTTTTGAACGGAAGATATTTCCTTTTTCACCATAGCCCTCTATGGTCTTCCAAATATCACTTTGCCAATTCCACAAGAACAGCCTTAGCGAAAGGCTTCTTGAAGGGAAAGATGTAACTCTGTGAGATGAATTAACAGAACACAGAGCAGTTTCTCAGAAAGCTTCTTTCCAGTTTTGAACGGAAGATATTTCCTTTTTCACCATAGCCCTCTACGGGCTTCCAAATATCCCTTTGCCAATTCCACAAGAACAGCCTTAGCGAAAGGCTTCTTGAAGGGAAAGATGTAACTCTGTGTGATGAATTAACAGAACACAAAGCAGTATCTCAGAAAGCTTCTTTCCAGTTTTGAACGGAAGATATTTCCTTTTTCACCATAGTCCTCTATGGGCTTCCAAATATCCCTTTGCCAATTCCACAAGAACAGACTTAGCGAAAGGCTTCTTGAAGGGAAAGATGTAACTCGGTGAGATGAATTAACAGAACACAGAGCAGTTTCTCAGAAAGCTTCTTTCCAGTTTTGAACGGAAGATATTTCCTTTTTCACCATAGCCCTCTATGGGCTTCCAAATATCCCTTTGCCAATTCCACAAGAACAGCCTTAGCGAAAGGCTTCTTGAAGGGAAAGATGTAACTCTGTGAGATGAATTAACAGAACACAGAGCAGTTTCTCAGAAAGCTTCTTTCCAGTTTTGAACGGAAGATATTTCCTTTTTCACCATAGCCCTCTAGGAGCTTCCAAATATCCCTTTGCCAATTCCACAAGAACAGCCTTTGCGAAAGGCTTCTTGAAGGGAAAGATGTCACTCTTTGAGGTGAATTAACAGAACACAGAGCAGTTTCTCAGAAAGCTTCTTTCCAGTTTTGAACGGAAGATATTTCCTTTTTCACCATAGCCCTCTATGGGCTTCCAAATACCCCTTTGCCAATTCCACAAGAACAGCCTTAGCGGAAGGCTTCTTGAAGGGAAAGATGTAACTCTGTGAGATGAATTAACAGAACACAGAGCAGTTTCTCAGAAAGCTTCTTTCCAGTTTTGAACGGAAGATATTTCCTTTTTCACCATAGCCCTTTTTGGGCTTCCAAATATCCCTTTGACAATTCCACAAGAACAGCCTTAGCGAAAGGCGTCTTGAAGGGAAAGATGTAACTCTGTGAGATGAAATAACAGAACACAGAGCAGTTTCTCAGAAAGCTTCTTTCCAGATTTGAACGGAAGATATTTCCTTTTTCACCATAGCCCTCTATGGGCTTCCACATATTCCTTTGCCAATTCCACAAGAACAGCCTTAGCGAAAGGCTTCTTGAAGGGAAAGATGTAACTCTGTGAGATGAATTAACAGAACACAGAGCAGTTTCTCAGAAAGCTTGTTTCCAGTTTTAAACGGAAGATATTTCCTTTTTCACCATAGCCCTCTATGGGCTTCCAAATATCCCTTTCCCAATTCCACAAGAACAGCCTTAGTGAAAGGCTCCTTGAAGGGAAAAATGTAACTCTGTGAGATGAATTAACAGAACACAGAGCAGTTTCTCAGAAAGCTTCTTTCCAGTTTTGAACGGAAGATATTTCCTTTTTCACCATAGCCCTCTATGGGCTTCCAAATATCCCTTTGCCAATTCCACAAGAACAGCCTTAGCGAAAGACTTCTTGAAGGGAAAGATGTAACTCTGTGAGATGAATTAACAGAACACAGAGCAGTTTCTCAGAAAGCTTCTTTCCAGTTTTGAAAGGAAGATATTTCCTTTTTCACCATAGCCCTCTATGGGCTTCCAAATATCCCTTTGCCAATTCCACAAGAACAGCCTTAGCGAAAGGCTTCTTGAAGGGAAAGATGTAACTCTGTGAGATGAATTAACAGAACACAGAGCAGTTTCTCAGAAAGCTTCTTTCCAGTTTTGAACGGAAGATATTTCCTTTTTCACCATAGCCCTCTATGGGCTTCCAAATATCCCTTTGCCAATTCCACAAGAACAGCCTTAGCGAAAGGCTTCTTGAAGGGAAAGATGTAACTCTGTGAGATGAATTAACAGAACACAGAGCAGTTTCTCAGAAAGCTTCTTTCCAGTTTTGAACGGAAGATATTTCCTTTTTCACCATAGCCCTCTATGGTCTTCCAAATATCCCTTTGCCAATTCCCCAAGAACAGCCTTAGCGAAAGGCTTCTTGAAGGGAAAGATGTAACTCTGTGAGATGAATTAACAGAACACAGAGCACTGTCTCAGAAAGCTTCTTTCCAGTTTTGAACGGAAGATATTTCCTTTTTCACCATAGCCCTCTATGGGCTTCCAATTATCCCTTTGCCAATTCCACAAGAACAACCTTAGCGAAAGGCTTCTTGAAGGGAAAGATGTAACTCTGTGAGATGAATTAACAGAACACAGAGCAGTTTCTCAGAAAGCTTCTTTCCAGTTTTGAACGGAAGATATTTCCTTTTTCACCATAGCCCTCTATGGGCTTCCAAATATCGCTTTGCCAATTCCACAAGAACAGCCTTAGCGAAAGGCTTCTTGAAGGGAAAGATGTAACTCTGTGAGATGAATTAACAGAACACAGAGCAGTTTCTCAGAAAGCTTCTTTCCAGTTTTGAACGGAAGATATTTCCTTTTTCACCATAGCCCTCTATGGGCTTCCAAATATCCCTTTGCCAATTCTACAAGAACAGCCTTAGCGAAAGGCTTCTTGGAGGGAAAGATGTAACTCTGTGAGATGAATTAACAGAACACACAGCAGTTTCTCAGAAAGCTTCTTTCCAGTTTTGAACGGAAGATATTTCCTTTTTCACCATAGCCCTCTAAGGAATTCCAAATATCCCTTTGCCAATTCCCCAAGAACAGCCTTAACGAAAGGCTTCTTGAAGGGAAAGATGTAACTCTGTGAGATGAATTAACAGAACACAGAGCAGTTTCTCAGAAAGCTTCTTTCCAGTTTTGAACGGAAGATATTTCTTTTTTCACCATAGCCCTCTATGGGCTTCCAAATATCCCTTTGCCAATTCCACAAGAACAGCCTTAGCAAAAGGCTTCTTGAAGGGAAAGATGTAACTCTGTGAGATGAATTAACAGAACACAGAGCAGTTTCTCAGAAAGCTTCTTTCCAGTTTTGAACGGAAGATATTTCCTTTTTCACCATAGCCCTCTATGGTCTTCCAAATATCACTTTGCCAATTCCACAAGAACAGCCTTAGCGAAAGGCTTCTTGAAGGGAAAGATGTAACTCTGTGAGATGAATTAACAGAACACAGAGCAGTTTCTCAGAAAGCTTCTTTCCAGTTTTGAACGGAAGATATTTCCTTTTTCACCATAGCCCTCTATGGGCTTCCAAATATCCCTTTGCCAATTCCACAAGAACAGCCTTAGCGAAAGGCTTCTTGAAGGGAAAGATGTAACTCTGTGAGATGAATTAACAGAACACAGAGCACTTTCTCAGAATGCTTCTTTCCAGTTTTGAACGGAAGATATTTCCTTTTTCACCATAGCCCTCTATGGGCTTCCAAATATCCCTTTGCCAATTCCACAAGAACAGCCTTAGCGAAAGGCTTCTTGAAGGGAAAGATGTAACTCTGTGTCATGAATTAACAGAACACAAAGCAGTTTCTCAGAAAGCTTCTTTCCAGTTTTGAACGGAAGATATTTCCTTTTTCAAAATAGTCCTCTATGGGCTTCCAAATATCCCTTTGCCAATTCCACAAGAACAGACTTAGCGAAAGGCTTCTTGAAGGGAAAGATGTAACTCGGTGAGATGAATTAACAGAACACAGAGCAGTTTCTCAGAAAGCTTCTTTCCAGTTTTGAACGGAAGATATTTCCTTTTTCACCATAGCCCTCTATGGGCTTCCAAATATCCCTTTGCCAATTCCACAAGAACAGCCTTAGCGAAAGGCTTCTTGAAGGGAAAGATGTAACTCTTTGAGATGAATTAACAGAACACAGAGCAGTTTCTCAGAAAGCTTCTTTCCAGTTTTGAACGGAAGATATTTCTTTTTTCACCATAGCCCTCTACGGGCTTCCAAATATCCCTTTGCCAATTCCACAAGAACAGCCTTAGCGAAAGGCTTCTTGAAGGGAAAGATGTAACTCTGTGAGATGAATTAACAGAACACAGAGCAGTTTCTCAGAAAGCTTCTTTCCAGTTTTGAACGGAAGATATTTCCTTTTTCACCATAGCCCTCTATGGTCTTCCAAATATCACTTTGCCAATTCCACAAGAACAGCCTTAGCGAAAGGCTTCTTGAAGGGAAAGATGTAACTCTGTGAGATGAATTAACAGAACACAGAGCAGTTTCTCAGAAAGCTTCTTTCCAGTTTTGAACGGAAGATATTTCCTTTTTCACCATAGCCCTCTATGGGCTTCCAAATATCCCTTTGCCAATTCCACAAGAACAGCCTTAGCGAAAGGCTTCTTGAAGGGAAAGATGTAACTCTGTGTGATGAATTAACAGAACACAAAGCAGTATCTCAGAAAGCTTCTTTCGAGTTTTGAACGGAAGATATTTCCTTTTTCACCATAGTCCTCTATGGGCTTCCAAATATCCCTTTGCCAATTCCACAAGAACAGACTTAGCGAAAGGCTTCTTGAAGGGAAAGATGTAACTCGGTGAGATGAATTAACAGAACACAGAGCAGTTTCTCAGAAAGCTTCTTTCCAGTTTTGAACGGAAGATATTTCCTTTTTCACCATAGCCCTCTATGGGCTTCCAAATATCCCTTTGCCAATTCCACAAGAACAGCCTTAGCGAAAGGCTTCTTGAAGGGAAAGATGTAACTCTGTGAGATGAATTAACAGAACACAGAGCAGTTTCTCAGAAAGCTTCTTTCCAGTTTTGAACGGAAGATATTTCCTTTTTCACCATAGCCCTCTAGGAGCTTCCAAATATCCCTTTGCCAATTCCACAAGAACAGCCTTTGCGAAAGGCTTCTTGAAGGGAAAGATGTCACTCTTTGAGGTGAATTAACAGAACACAGAGCAGTTTCTCAGAAAGCTTCTTTCCAGTTTTGAACGGAAGATATTTCCTTTTTCACCATAGCCCTCTATGGGCTTCCAAATACCCCTTTGCCAATTCCACAAGAACAGCCTTAGCGGAAGGCTTCTTGAAGGGAAAGATGTAACTCTGTGAGATGAATTAACAGAACACAGAGCAGTTTCTCAGAAAGCTTCTTTCCAGTTTTGAACGGAAGATATTTCCTTTTTCACCATAGCCCTTTTTGGGCTTCCAAATATCCCTTTGACAATTCCACAAGAACAGCCTTAGCGAAAGGCGTCTTGAAGGGAAAGATGTAACTCTGTGAGATGAAATAACAGAACACAGAGCAGTTTCTCAGAAAGCTTCTTTCCAGTTTTGAACGGAAGATATTTCCTTTTTCACCATAGCCCTCTATGGCCTTCCACATATCCCTTTGCCAATTCCACAAGAACAGCCTTAGCGAAAGGCTTCTTGAAGGGAAAGATGTAACTCTGTGAGATGAATTAACAGAACACAGAGCAGTTTCTCAGAAAGCTTGTTTCCAGTTTTAAACGGAAGATATTTCCTTTTTCACCATAGCCCTCTATGGGCTTCCAAATATCCCTTTCCCAATTCCACAAGAACAGCCTTAGTGAAAGGCTCCTTGAAGGGAAAAATGTAACTCTGTGAGATGAATTAACAGAACACAGATCAGTTTCTCAGAAAGCTTCTTTCCAGTTTTGAACGGAAGATATTTCCTTTTTCACCATAGCCCTCTATGGGCTTCCAATTATCCCTTTGCCAATTCCACAAGAACAGCCTTAGCGAAAGACTTCTTGAAGGGAAAGATGTAACTCTGTGAGATGAATTAACAGAACACAGAGCAGTTTCTCAGAAAGCTTCTTTCCAGTTTTGAAAGGAAGATATTTCCTTTTTCACCATAGCCCTCTATGGGCTTCCAAATATCCCTTTGCCAATTCCACAAGAACAGCCTTAGCGAAAGGCTTCTTGAAGGGAAAGATGTAACTCTGTGAGATGAATTAACAGAACACAGAGCAGTTTCTCAGAAAGCTTCTTTCCAGTTTTGAACGGAAGATATTTCCTTTTTCACCATAGCCCTCTATGGGCTTCCAAATATCCCTTTGCCAATTCCACAAGAACAGCCTTAGCGAAAGGCTTCTTGAAGGGAAAGATGTAACTCTGTGAGATGAATTAACAGAACACAGAGCAGTTTCTCAGAAAGCTTCTTTCCAGTTTTGAACGGAAGATATTTCCTTTTTCACCATAGCCCTCTATGGTCTTCCAAATATCCCTTTGCCAATTCCCCAAGAACAGCCTTAGCGAAAGGCTTCTTGAAGGGAAAGATGTAACTCTGTGAGATGAATTAACAGAACACAGAGCACTTTCTCAGAAAGCTTCTTTCCAGTTTTGAACGGAAGATATTTCCTTTTTCACCATAGCCCTCTATGGGCTTCCAATTATCCCTTTGCCAATTCCACAAGAACAACCTTAGCGAAAGGCTTCTTGAAGGGAAAGATGTAACTCTGTGAGATGAATTAACAGAACACAGAGCAGTTTCTCAGAAAGCTTCTTTCCAGTTTTGAACGGAAGATATTTCCTTTTTCACCATAGCTCTCGATGGGCTTCCAAATATCCCTTTGCCAATTCCCCAAGAACAGACTTAGCGAAAGGCTTCTTGAAGGGAAAGATGTAACTCTGTGAGATGAATTAACAGAACACAGAGCAGTTTCTCAGAGAGCTTCTTTCCAGTTTTGAACGGAAGATATTTCCTTTTTCACCATAGCCCTCTACGGGCTTCCAAATATCCCTTTGCCAATTCCACAAGAACAGCCTTAGCGAAAGGCTTCTTGAAGGGAAAGATGTAACTCTGTGAGATGAATTAACAGAACACAGAGCAGTTTCTCAGAAAGCTTCTTTCCAGTTTTGAACGGAAGATATTTCCTTTTTCACCATAGCCCTCTATGGGCTTCCAAATATCCCTTTGCCAATTCTACAAGAACAGCCTTAGCGAAAGGCTTCTTGGCGGGAAAGATGTAACTCTGTGAGATGAATTAACAGAACACAGAGCAGTTTCTCAGAAAGCTTCTTTCCAGTTTTGAACGGAAGATATTTCCTTTTTCACCATAGCCCTCTAAGGGCTTCCAAATATCCCTTTGCCAATTCCCCAAGAACAGCCTTAACGAAAGGCTTCTTGAAGGGAAAGATGTAACTCTGTGAGATGAATTAACAGAACACAGAGCAGTTTCTCAGAAAGCTTCTTTCCAGTTTTGAACGGAAGATATTTCTTTTTTCACCATAGCCCTCTATGGGCTTCCAAATATCCCTTTGCCAATTCCACAAGAACAGCCTTAGCGAAAGGCTTCTTGAAGGGAAAGATGTAACTCTGTGAGATGAATTAACAGAACACAGAGCAGTTTCTCAGAAAGCTTCTTTCCAGTTTTGAACGGAAGATATTTCCTTTTTCACCATAGCCCTCTATGGGCTTCCAAATATCCCGTTGCCAATTCCACAAGAACAGCCTTAGCGAAAGGCTTCTTGAAGGGAAAGATGTAACTCTGTGAGATGAATTAACAGAACACAGAGCACTTTCTCAGAAAGCTTCTTTCCAGTTTTGAACGGAAGATATTTCCTTTTTCACCATAGACCTCTATGGGCTTCCAAATATCCCTTTGCCAATTCCACAAGAACAGCCTTAGCGAAAGGCTTCTTGAAGGGAAAGATGTAACTCTGTGAGATGAATTAACAGAACACAGAGCAGTTTCTCAGAAAGCTTCTTTCCAGTTTTGAAAATAAGATATTTCCTTTTTCACCATAGCCCTCTATGGGCTACCACATATCCCTTTGCCAATTCCACAAGAACAGCCTTAGCGAAAGGCTTCTTGAAGGGAAAGATGTAACTCTGTGAGATGAATTAACAGAACACAGAGCAGTTTCTCAGAAAGCTTGTTTCCAGTTTTAAACGGAAGATATTTCCTTTTTCACCATAGCCCTCTATGGGCTTCCAAATATCCCTTTGCCAATTCCACAAGAACAGCCTTAGCGAAAGGCTCCTTGAAGGGAAAAATGTAACTCTGTGAGATGAACTAACAGAACACAGAGCAGTTTCTCAGAAAGCTTCTTTCCATTTTTGAACGGAAGATATTTCCTTTTTCACCTTAGCCCTCTATGGGCTTCCAAATATCCCTTTGCCAATTCCACAAGAACAGCCTTAGCGAAAGACTTCTTGAAGGGAAAGATGTAACTCTGTGAGATGAATTAACAGAACACAGAGCAGTTTCTCAGAAAGCTTCTTTCCAGTTTTGAACGGAAGATATTTCCTTTTTCACCATAGCCCTCTATGGGCTTCCAAATATCCCTTTGCCAATTCCACAAGAACAGCCTTATCGAAAGGCTCATTGAAGGGAAAGATGTAACTCTGTGAGATGAATTAACAGAACACAGAGCAGTTACTCAGAAAACTTCTTTTCAGTTTTGAACGGAAGATATTTCCTTTTTCACCATAGCCCTCTATTAGCTTCCAAATATCCCTTTGCCAATTCCACAAGAACAGCCTTAGCGAAAGACTTCTTGAAGGGAAAGATGTAACTCTGTGAGATGAATTAACAGAACACAGAGCAGTTTCTCAGAAAGCTTCTTTCCAGTTTTGAACGGAAGTATTTCCTTTTTCACCATAGCCCTCTTTGGGCTTCGAAATATCCCTTGACCAATTCCACAAGAACAGCCTTAGCGAAAGGCTTCTTGAAGGGAAAGATGTAACTCTGTGAGATGAATTAACAGAACACAGAGCAGTTTCTCAGAAAGCTTCTTTCCAGTTTTGAACGGAAGATATTTCCTTTTTCACCATAGCCCTCTATGGGCTTCCAAATATCCCTTTGCCAATTCCACAAGAACAGCCTTAGCGAAAGGCTTCTTGAAGGGAAAGATATAACTCTGTGAGATGAATTAACAGAACACAGAGCAGTTTCTCAGAAACCTGCTTTCCAGTTTTGAATGGAAGATATTTCCTTTTCCACCATAGCCCTCTATGGGCTTCCAAATATCCCTTTGCCAATTCCACAAGAACAGCCTTAGCGAAAGGCTTCTTGAAGGGAAAGATGTAACTCTGTGAGATGAATCAAGAAAACACAGAGCAGTTTCTCAGAAAGCTTCTTTCCAGTTTTGAACGGAAGATATTTCCTTTTCACCATAGCCCTCTATGGGCTTCCAAATATCCCTTTGCCAATTCCACAAGAACAGCCTTAGCGAAAGGCTTCTTGAAGGGAAAGATGTAACTCTGTGAGATGAATTAACAGAACACAGAGCAGTTTCTCAGAAAGCTTCTTTCCAGTTTTGAACGGAAGAGATTTCCTTTTTCACTATAGGCCTCTATGGGCTTCCAAATATCCCTTTGCCAATTCCACAAGAACAGCCTTAGCGAAAGGCTTCTTGAAGGGAAAGATGTAACTCTGGGAGATGAATTAACAGAACACAGAGCAGTTTCTCAGAAAGCTTCTTTCCAGTTTTGAACGGAAGATATTTCCTTTTTCACCATAGCCCTCTATGGTCTTCCAAATATCCCTTTGCCAATTCCCCAAGAACAGCCTTAGCGAAAGGCTTCTTGCAGGGAAAGATGTAACTCTGTGAGATGAATTAACAGAACACAGAGCAGTTTCTCAGAAAGCTTCTTTCCAGTTTTGAACGGAAGATATTTCCTTTTTCACCATAGCCCTTTTTGGGCTTCCAAATATCCCTTTGCCAATTCCACAAGAACAGCCTTAGCGAAAGGCGTCTTGAAGGGAAAGATGTAACTCTGTGAGATGAAATAACAGAACACAGAGCAGTTTCTCAGAAAGCTTCTTTCCAGTTTTGAAAGGAAGATATTTCCTTTTTCACCATAGCCCTCTATGGGCTTCCACATATCCCTTTGCCAATTCCACAAGAACAGCCTTAGCGAAAGGCTTCTTGAAGTGAAAGATGTAACTCTGTGAGATGAATTAACAGAACACAGAGCAGTTTCTCAGAAAGCTTGTTTTCAGTTTTAAACGGAAGATATTTCCTTTTCCACCATAGCACTCTATGGGTTTCCAAATATCCCTTTGCCAATTCCAGAAGAACAGCCTTAGCGAAAGGCTTCTTGAAGAGAAAGATGTAACTCTGTGAGATGAATTAACAGAACACAGAGCAGTTTCTCAGAAAGCTTCTTTCCAGTTTTGAACGGAAGATATTTCCTTTTTCACCATAGCCCTCTATGGGCTTCCAAATATCCCTTTGCCAATTCCACAAGAACAGCCTTAGCGAAAGGCTTCTTGAAGGGAAAGATGTAACTCTGTGAGATGAATTAACAGAACACAGAGCAGTTTCTCAGACAGCTTCTTTCCAGTTTTGAACGGAAGATATTTTCTTTTTCACCATAGCCCTCTATGGGCTTCCAAATATCCCTTTGCCAATTCCACAAGAACAGCCTTAGCGAAGGACTTCTTGAAGGGAAAGATGTAACTCTGTGAGATGAATTAACAGAACACAGAGCAGTTTCTCAGAAAGCTGCTTTCCAGTTTTGAACGGAAGATATTTCCTTTTTCACCATAGCCCTCTATGGGCTTCCAAATACCCCTTTGCCAATTCCACAAGAACAGCCTTAGCGAAAGGCTTCTTGAAGGGAAAGATGTAACTCTGTGAGATGAATTAACAGAACACAGAGCAGTTTCTCAGAAAGCTTCTTTCCAGTTTTGAACGGAAGATATTTCCTTTTTCACCATAGCCCTTTGTGGTCTTCCAAATATCCCTTTGCCAATTCCCCAAGAACAGCCTTAGCGAAAGGCTTCTTGAAGGGAAAGATGTAACTCTGTGAGATGAATTAACAGAACACAGAGCACTTTCTCAGAAAGCTTCTTTCCAGTTTTGAACGGAAGATATTTCCTTTTTCACCATAGACCTCTATGGGCTTCCAAATATCCCTTTGCCAATTCCACAAGAACAACCTTAGCGAAAGGCTTCTTGAGGGAAAGATGTAACTCTGTGAGATGAATTAACAGAACACAGAGCAGTTTCTCAGAAAGCTTCTTTCCAGTTTTGAACGGAAGATATTTCCTTTTTCACCATAGCCCTCTACGGTCTTCCAAATATCCCTTTGCCAATTCCACAAGAACAGCCTTAGCGAAAGGCTTCTTGAAGGGAAAGATGTAACTCTGTGAGATGAATTAACAGAACACAGAGCACTTTCTCAGAAAGCTTCTTTCCAGTTTTGAACGGAAGATATTTCCTTTTTCACCATAGCCCTCTATGGGCTTCCAAATATCCCTTTGCCAATTCCACAAGAACAACCTTAGCGAAAGGCTTCTTGAAGGGAAAGTTGTAACTCTGTGAGATGAATTAACAGAACACAAAGCAGTTTCTCAGAAAGCTTCTTTCCAGTTTTGAACGGAAGATATTTCCTTTTTCACCATAGCCCTCTATGGGCTTCCAAATACCCCTTTGCCAATTCCACAAGAACAGCCTTAGCGAAAGGCTTCTTGAAGGGAAAGATGTAACTCTGTGAGATGAATTAACAGAACACAGAGCAGTTTCTCAGAAAGCTTCTTTCCAGTTTTGAACGGAAGATATTTCCTTTTTCACCATAGCCCTTTTTGGGCTTCCAAATATCCCTTTGACAATTCCACAAGAACAGCCTTAGCGAAAGGCGTCTTGAAGGGAAAGATGTAACTCTGTGAGATGAAATAACAGAACACAGAGCAGTTTCTCAGAAAGCTTCTTTCCAGTTTTGAAAGGAAGATATTTCCTTTTTCACCATAGCCCTCTATGGGTTTCCACATATCCCTTTGCCAATTCCAAAAGAACAGCCTTAGCGAAAGGCTTCTTGAAGGGAAAGATGTAACTCTGTGAGATGAATTAACAGAACACAGAGCAGTTTCTCAGAAAGCTTGTTTCCAGTTTTAAACGGAAGATATTTCCTTTTTCACCATAGCCCTCTATGGGCTTCCACATATCCCTTTGCCAATTCCAAAAGAACAGCCTTAGCGAAAGGCTTCTTGAAGGGAAAGATGTAACTCTGTGAGATGAATTAACAGAACACAGATCAGTTTCTCAGAAAGCTTCTTTCCAGTTTTGAACGGAAGATATTTCCTTTTTCACCATAGCCCTCTATGGGCTTCCAATTATCCCTTTGCCAATTCCACAAGAACAGCCTTAGCGAAAGACTTCTTGAAGGGAAAGATGTAACTCTGTGAGATGAATTAACAGAACACAGAGCAGTTTCTCAGAAAGCTTCTTTCCAGTTTTGAAAGGAAGATATTTCCTTTTTCACCATAGCCCTCTATGGGCTTCCAAATATCCCTTTGCCAATTCCACAAGAACAGCCTTAGCGAAAGGCTTCTTGAAGGGAAAGATGTAACTCTGTGAGATGAATTAACAGAACACAGAGCAGTTTCTCAGAAAGCTTCTTTCCAGTTTTGAACGGAAGATATTTCCTTTTTCACCATAGCCCTCTATGGGCTTCCAAATATCCCTTTGCCAATTCCACAAGAACAGCCTTAGCGAAAGGCTTCTTGAAGGGAAAGATGTAACTCTGTGAGATGAATTAACAGAACACAGAGCAGTTTCTCAGAAAGCTTCTTTCCAGTTTTGAACGGAAGATATTTCCTTTTTCACCATAGCCCTCTATGGTCTTCCAAATATCCCTTTGCCAATTCCCCAAGAACAGCCTTAGCGAAAGGCTTCTTGAAGGGAAAGATGTAACTCTGTGAGATGAATTAACAGAACACAGAGCACTTTCTCAGAAAGCTTCTTTCCAGTTTTGAACGGAAGATATTTCCTTTTTCACCATAGCCCTCTATGGGCTTCCAATTATCCCTTTGCCAATTCCACAAGAACAACCTTAGCGAAAGGCTTCTTGAAGGGAAAGATGTAACTCTGTGAGATGAATTAACAGAACACAGAGCAGTTTCTCAGAAAGCTTCTTTCCAGTTTTGAACGGAAGATATTTCCTTTTTCACCATAGCTCTCGATGGGCTTCCAAATATCCCTTTGCCAATTCCCCAAGAACAGACTTAGCGAAAGGCTTCTTGAAGGGAAAGATGTAACTCTGTGAGATGAATTAACAGAACACAGAGCAGTTTCTCAGAGAGCTTCTTTCCAGTTTTGAACGGAAGATATTTCCTTTTTCACCATAGCCCTCTACGGGCTTCCAAATATCCCTTTGCCAATTCCACAAGAACAGCCTTAGCGAAAGGCTTCTTGAAGGGAAAGATGTAACTCTGTGAGATGAATTAACAGAACACAGAGCAGTTTCTCAGAAAGCTTCTTTCCAGTTTTGAACGGAAGATATTTCCTTTTTCACCATAGCCCTCTATGGGCTTCCAAATATCCCTTTGCCAATTCTACAAGAACAGCCTTAGCGAAAGGCTTCTTGGCGGGAAAGATGTAACTCTGTGAGATGAATTAACAGAACACAGAGCAGTTTCTCAGAAAGCTTCTTTCCAGTTTTGAACGGAAGATATTTCCTTTTTCACCATAGCCCTCTAAGGGCTTCCAAATATCCCTTTGCCAATTCCCCAAGAACAGCCTTAACGAAAGGCTTCTTGAAGGGAAAGATGTAACTCTGTGAGATGAATTAACAGAACACAGAGCAGTTTCTCAGAAAGCTTCTTTCCAGTTTTGAACGGAAGATATTTCTTTTTTCACCATAGCCCTCTATGGGCTTCCAAATATCCCTTTGCCAATTCCACAAGAACAGCCTTAGCGAAAGGCTTCTTGAAGGGAAAGATGTAACTCTGTGAGATGAATTAACAGAACACAGAGCAGTTTCTCAGAAAGCTTCTTTCCAGTTTTGAACGGAAGATATTTCCTTTTTCACCATAGCCCTCTATGGGCTTCCAAATATCCCGTTGCCAATTCCACAAGAACAGCCTTAGCGAAAGGCTTCTTGAAGGGAAAGATGTAACTCTGTGAGATGAATTAACAGAACACAGAGCACTTTCTCAGAAAGCTTCTTTCCAGTTTTGAACGGAAGATATTTCCTTTTTCACCATAGACCTCTATGGGCTTCCAAATATCCCTTTGCCAATTCCACAAGAACAGCCTTAGCGAAAGGCTTCTTGAAGGGAAAGATGTAACTCTGTGAGATGAATTAACAGAACACAGAGCAGTTTCTCAGAAAGCTTCTTTCCAGTTTTGAAAATAAGATATTTCCTTTTTCACCATAGCCCTCTATGGGCTACCACATATCCCTTTGCCAATTCCACAAGAACAGCCTTAGCGAAAGGCTTCTTGAAGGGAAAGATGTAACTCTGTGAGATGAATTAACAGAACACAGAGCAGTTTCTCAGAAAGCTTGTTTCCAGTTTTAAACGGAAGATATTTCCTTTTTCACCATAGCCCTCTATGGGCTTCCAAATATCCCTTTGCCAATTCCACAAGAACAGCCTTAGCGAAAGGCTCCTTGAAGGGAAAAATGTAACTCTGTGAGATGAACTAACAGAACACAGAGCAGTTTCTCAGAAAGCTTCTTTCCATTTTTGAACGGAAGATATTTCCTTTTTCACCTTAGCCCTCTATGGGCTTCCAAATATCCCTTTGCCAATTCCACAAGAACAGCCTTAGCGAAAGACTTCTTGAAGGGAAAGATGTAACTCTGTGAGATGAATTAACAGAACACAGAGCAGTTTCTCAGAAAGCTTCTTTCCAGTTTTGAACGGAAGATATTTCCTTTTTCACCATAGCCCTCTATGGGCTTCCAAATATCCCTTTGCCAATTCCACAAGAACAGCCTTATCGAAAGGCTCATTGAAGGGAAAGATGTAACTCTGTGAGATGAATTAACAGAACACAGAGCAGTTACTCAGAAAACTTCTTTTCAGTTTTGAACGGAAGATATTTCCTTTTTCACCATAGCCCTCTATTAGCTTCCAAATATCCCTTTGCCAATTCCACAAGAACAGCCTTAGCGAAAGACTTCTTGAAGGGAAAGATGTAACTCTGTGAGATGAATTAACAGAACACAGAGCAGTTTCTCAGAAAGCTTCTTTCCAGTTTTGAACGGAAGTATTTCCTTTTTCACCATAGCCCTCTTTGGGCTTCGAAATATCCCTTGACCAATTCCACAAGAACAGCCTTAGCGAAAGGCTTCTTGAAGGGAAAGATGTAACTCTGTGAGATGAATTAACAGAACACAGAGCAGTTTCTCAGAAAGCTTCTTTCCAGTTTTGAACGGAAGATATTTCCTTTTTCACCATAGCCCTCTATGGGCTTCCAAATATCCCTTTGCCAATTCCACAAGAACAGCCTTAGCGAAAGGCTTCTTGAAGGGAAAGATATAACTCTGTGAGATGAATTAACAGAACACAGAGCAGTTTCTCAGAAACCTGCTTTCCAGTTTTGAATGGAAGATATTTCCTTTTCCACCATAGCCCTCTATGGGCTTCCAAATATCCCTTTGCCAATTCCACAAGAACAGCCTTAGCGAAAGGCTTCTTGAAGGGAAAGATGTAACTCTGTGAGATGAATCAAGAAAACACAGAGCAGTTTCTCAGAAAGCTTCTTTCCAGTTTTGAACGGAAGATATTTCCTTTTCACCATAGCCCTCTATGGGCTTCCAAATATCCCTTTGCCAATTCCACAAGAACAGCCTTAGCGAAAGGCTTCTTGAAGGGAAAGATGTAACTCTGTGAGATGAATTAACAGAACACAGAGCAGTTTCTCAGAAAGCTTCTTTCCAGTTTTGAACGGAAGAGATTTCCTTTTTCACTATAGGCCTCTATGGGCTTCCAAATATCCCTTTGCCAATTCCACAAGAACAGCCTTAGCGAAAGGCTTCTTGCAGGGAAAGATGTAACTCTGGGAGATGAATTAACAGAACACAGAGCAGTTTCTCAGAAAGCTTCTTTCCAGTTTTGAACGGAAGATATTTCCTTTTTCACCATAGCCCTTTTTGGGCTTCCAAATATCCCTTTGCCAATTCCACAAGAACAGCCTTAGCGAAAGGCGTCTTGAAGGGAAAGATGTAACTCTGTGAGATGAAATAACAGAACACAGAGCAGTTTCTCAGAAAGCTTCTTTCCAGTTTTGAAAGGAAGATATTTCCTTTTTCACCATAGCCCTCTATGGGCTTCCACATATCCCTTTGCCAATTCCACAAGAACAGCCTTAGCGAAAGGCTTCTTGAAGTGAAAGATGTAACTCTGTGAGATGAATTAACAGAACACAGAGCAGTTTCTCAGAAAGCTTGTTTTCAGTTTTAAACGGAAGATATTTCCTTTTCCACCATAGCACTCTATGGGTTTCCAAATATCCCTTTGCCAATTCCAGAAGAACAGCCTTAGCGAAAGGCTTCTTGAAGAGAAAGATGTAACTCTGTGAGATGAATTAACAGAACACAGAGCAGTTTCTCAGAAAGCTTCTTTCCAGTTTTGAACGGAAGATATTTCCTTTTTCACCATAGCCCTCTATGGGCTTCCAAATATCCCTTTGCCAATTCCACAAGAACAGCCTTAGCGAAAGGCTTCTTGAAGGGAAAGATGTAACTCTGTGAGATGAATTAACAGAACACAGAGCAGTTTCTCAGACAGCTTCTTTCCAGTTTTGAACGGAAGATATTTTCTTTTTCACCATAGCCCTCTATGGGCTTCCAAATATCCCTTTGCCAATTCCACAAGAACAGCCTTAGCGAAGGACTTCTTGAAGGGAAAGATGTAACTCTGTGAGATGAATTAACAGAACACAGAGCAGTTTCTCAGAAAGCTGCTTTCCAGTTTTGAACGGAAGATATTTCCTTTTTCACCATAGCCCTCTATGGGCTTCCAAATACCCCTTTGCCAATTCCACAAGAACAGCCTTAGCGAAAGGCTTCTTGAAGGGAAAGATGTAACTCTGTGAGATGAATTAACAGAACACAGAGCAGTTTCTCAGAAAGCTTCTTTCCAGTTTTGAACGGAAGATATTTCCTTTTTCACCATAGCCCTTTGTGGTCTTCCAAATATCCCTTTGCCAATTCCCCAAGAACAGCCTTAGCGAAAGGCTTCTTGAAGGGAAAGATGTAACTCTGTGAGATGAATTAACAGAACACAGAGCACTTTCTCAGAAAGCTTCTTTCCAGTTTTGAACGGAAGATATTTCCTTTTTCACCATAGCCCTCTATGGGCTTCCAAATATCCCTTTGCCAATTCCACAAGAACAACCTTAGCGAAAGGCTTCTTGAGGGAAAGATGTAACTCTGTGAGATGAATTAACAGAACACAGAGCAGTTTCTCAGAAAGCTTCTTTCCAGTTTTGAACGGAAGATATTTCCTTTTTCACCATAGCCCTCTACGGTCTTCCAAATATCCCTTTGCCAATTCCACAAGAACAGCCTTAGCGAAAGGCTTCTTGAAGGGAAAGATGTAACTCTGTGAGATGAATTAACAGAACACAGAGCACTTTCTCAGAAAGCTTCTTTCCAGTTTTGAACGGAAGATATTTCCTTTTTCACCATAGCCCTCTATGGGCTTCCAAATATCCCTTTGCCAATTCCACAAGAACAACCTTAGCGAAAGGCTTCTTGAAGGGAAAGTTGTAACTCTGTGAGATGAATTAACAGAACACAAAGCAGTTTCTCAGAAAGCTTCTTTCCAGTTTTGAACGGAAGATATTTCCTTTTTCACCATAGCCCTCTATGGGCTTCCAAATACCCCTTTGCCAATTCCACAAGAACAGCCTTAGCGAAAGGCTTCTTGAAGGGAAAGATGTAACTCTGTGAGATGAATTAACAGAACACAGAGCAGTTTCTCAGAAAGCTTCTTTCCAGTTTTGAACGGAAGATATTTCCTTTTTCACCATAGCCCTTTTTGGGCTTCCAAATATCCCTTTGACAATTCCACAAGAACAGCCTTAGCGAAAGGCGTCTTGAAGGGAAAGATGTAACTCTGTGAGATGAAATAACAGAACACAGAGCAGTTTCTCAGAAAGCTTCTTTCCAGTTTTGAAAGGAAGATATTTCCTTTTTCACCATAGCCCTCTATGGGTTTCCACATATCCCTTTGCCAATTCCAAAAGAACAGCCTTAGCGAAAGGCTTCTTGAAGGGAAAGATGTAACTCTGTGAGATGAATTAACAGAACACAGAGCAGTTTCTCAGAAAGCTTGTTTCCAGTTTTAAACGGAAGATATTTCCTTTTTCACCATAGCCCTCTATGGGCTTCCACATATCCCTTTGCCAATTCCAAAAGAACAGCCTTAGCGAAAGGCTTCTTGAAGGGAAAGATGTAACTCTGTGAGATGAATTAACAGAACACAGAGCAGTTTCTCAGAAAGCTTGTTTCCAGTTTTAAACGGAAGATATTTCCTTTTTCACCATAGCCCTCTATGGGCTTCCAAATAACCCTTTGCCAATTCCACAAGAACAGCCTTAGCGAAAGGCTCCTTGAACGGAAAAATGTAACTCTGTGAGATGAATTAACAGAACACAGAGCAGTTTCTCAGAAAGCTTCTTTCCAGTTTTGAACGGAAGATATTTCCTTTTTCACCATAGCCCTCTATGGGCTTCCAAATATCCCTTTGCCAATTCCACAAGAACAGCCTTAGCTAAAGACTTCTTGAAGGGAAAGATGTAACTCTGTGAGATGAATTAACAGAACACAGAGCAGTTTCTCAGAAAGCTTCTTTCCAGTTTTGAACGGAAGATATTTCCTTTTTCACCATAGCCCTCTATGGGCTTCCAAATATCCCTTTGCCAATTCCACAAGAACAGCCTTATCGAAAGGCTCCTTGAAGGGAAAGATGTAACTCTGTGAGATGAATTAACAGAACACAGAGCAGTTTCTCAGAAAGCTTCTTTTCAGTTTTGAACGGAAGATATTTCCTTTTTCACCATAGCCCTCTATTAGCTTCCAAATATCCCTTTGCCAATTCCACAAGAACAGCCTTAGCGAAAGACTTCTTGAAGGGAAAGATGTAACTCTGTGAGATGAATTAACAGAACACAGAGCAGTTTCTCAGAAAGCTTCTTTCCAGTTTTGAACGGAAGATATTTCCTTTATCACCATAGCCCTCTAAGGGCTTCCAAATATCCCTTTGCCAATTCCACAAGAACAGCCTTAGCGAAAGGCTTCTTGAAGGGAAAGATGTAACTCTGTGAGATGAATCAAGAAAACACAGAGCAGTTTCTCAGAAAGCTTCTTTCCAGTTTTGAACGGAAGATATTTCCTTTTCACCATAGCCCTCTATGGGCTTCCAAATATCCCTTTGCCAATTCCACAAGAACAGCCTTAGCGAAAGGCTTCTTGAAGGGAAAGATGTAACTCTGTGAGATGAATTAACAGAACACAGAGCAGTTTCTCAGAAAGCTTCTTTCCAGTTTTGAACGGAAGAGATTTCCTTTTTCACTATAGGCCTCTATGGGCTTCCAAATATCCCTTTGCCAATTCCACAAGAACAGCCTTAGCGAAAGGCTTCTTGCAGGGAAAGATGTAACTCTGGGAGATGAATTAACAGAACACAGAGCAGTTTCTCAGAAAGCTTCTTTCCAGTTTTGAACGGAAGATATTTCCTTTTTCACCATAGCCCTTTTTGGGCTTCCAAATATCCCTTTGCCAATTCCACAAGAACAGCCTTAGCGAAAGGCGTCTTGAAGGGAAAGATGTAACTCTGTGAGATGAAATAACAGAACACAGAGCAGTTTCTCAGAAAGCTTCTTTCCAGTTTTGAAAGGAAGATATTTCCTTTTTCACCATAGCCCTCTATGGGCTTCCACATATCCCTTTGCCAATTCCACAAGAACAGCCTTAGCGAAAGGCTTCTTGAAGTGAAAGATGTAACTCTGTGAGATGAATTAACAGAACACAGAGCAGTTTCTCAGAAAGCTTGTTTTCAGTTTTAAACGGAAGATATTTCCTTTTCCACCATAGCACTCTATGGGTTTCCAAATATCCCTTTGCCAATTCCAGAAGAACAGCCTTAGCGAAAGGCTTCTTGAAGAGAAAGATGTAACTCTGTGAGATGAATTAACAGAACACAGAGCAGTTTCTCAGAAAGCTTCTTTCCAGTTTTGAACGGAAGATATTTCCTTTTTCACCATAGCCCTCTATGGGCTTCCAAATATCCCTTTGCCAATTCCACAAGAACAGCCTTAGCGAAAGGCTTCTTGAAGGGAAAGATGTAACTCTGTGAGATGAATTAACAGAACACAGAGCAGTTTCTCAGACAGCTTCTTTCCAGTTTTGAACGGAAGATATTTTCTTTTTCACCATAGCCCTCTATGGGCTTCCAAATATCCCTTTGCCAATTCCACAAGAACAGCCTTAGCGAAGGACTTCTTGAAGGGAAAGATGTAACTCTGTGAGATGAATTAACAGAACACAGAGCAGTTTCTCAGAAAGCTGCTTTCCAGTTTTGAACGGAAGATATTTCCTTTTTCACCATAGCCCTCTATGGGCTTCCAAATACCCCTTTGCCAATTCCACAAGAACAGCCTTAGCGAAAGGCTTCTTGAAGGGAAAGATGTAACTCTGTGAGATGAATTAACAGAACACAGAGCAGTTTCTCAGAAAGCTTCTTTCCAGTTTTGAACGGAAGATATTTCCTTTTTCACCATAGCCCTTTGTGGTCTTCCAAATATCCCTTTGCCAATTCCCCAAGAACAGCCTTAGCGAAAGGCTTCTTGAAGGGAAAGATGTAACTCTGTGAGATGAATTAACAGAACACAGAGCACTTTCTCAGAAAGCTTCTTTCCAGTTTTGAACGGAAGATATTTCCTTTTTCACCATAGCCCTCTATGGGCTTCCAAATATCCCTTTGCCAATTCCACAAGAACAACCTTAGCGAAAGGCTTCTTGAGGGAAAGATGTAACTCTGTGAGATGAATTAACAGAACACAGAGCAGTTTCTCAGAAAGCTTCTTTCCAGTTTTGAACGGAAGATATTTCCTTTTTCACCATAGCCCTCTACGGTCTTCCAAATATCCCTTTGCCAATTCCACAAGAACAGCCTTAGCGAAAGGCTTCTTGAAGGGAAAGATGTAACTCTGTGAGATGAATTAACAGAACACAGAGCACTTTCTCAGAAAGCTTCTTTCCAGTTTTGAACGGAAGATATTTCCTTTTTCACCATAGCCCTCTATGGGCTTCCAAATATCCCTTTGCCAATTCCACAAGAACAACCTTAGCGAAAGGCTTCTTGAAGGGAAAGTTGTAACTCTGTGAGATGAATTAACAGAACACAAAGCAGTTTCTCAGAAAGCTTCTTTCCAGTTTTGAACGGAAGATATTTCCTTTTTCACCATAGCCCTCTATGGGCTTCCAAATACCCCTTTGCCAATTCCACAAGAACAGCCTTAGCGAAAGGCTTCTTGAAGGGAAAGATGTAACTCTGTGAGATGAATTAACAGAACACAGAGCAGTTTCTCAGAAAGCTTCTTTCCAGTTTTGAACGGAAGATATTTCCTTTTTCACCATAGCCCTTTTTGGGCTTCCAAATATCCCTTTGACAATTCCACAAGAACAGCCTTAGCGAAAGGCGTCTTGAAGGGAAAGATGTAACTCTGTGAGATGAAATAACAGAACACAGAGCAGTTTCTCAGAAAGCTTCTTTCCAGTTTTGAAAGGAAGATATTTCCTTTTTCACCATAGCCCTCTATGGGTTTCCACATATCCCTTTGCCAATTCCAAAAGAACAGCCTTAGCGAAAGGCTTCTTGAAGGGAAAGATGTAACTCTGTGAGATGAATTAACAGAACACAGAGCAGTTTCTCAGAAAGCTTGTTTCCAGTTTTAAACGGAAGATATTTCCTTTTTCACCATAGCCCTCTATGGGCTTCCACATATCCCTTTGCCAATTCCAAAAGAACAGCCTTAGCGAAAGGCTTCTTGAAGGGAAAGATGTAACTCTGTGAGATGAATTAACAGAACACAGAGCAGTTTCTCAGAAAGCTTGTTTCCAGTTTTAAACGGAAGATATTTCCTTTTTCACCATAGCCCTCTATGGGCTTCCAAATAACCCTTTGCCAATTCCACAAGAACAGCCTTAGCGAAAGGCTCCTTGAACGGAAAAATGTAACTCTGTGAGATGAATTAACAGAACACAGAGCAGTTTCTCAGAAAGCTTCTTTCCAGTTTTGAACGGAAGATATTTCCTTTTTCACCATAGCCCTCTATGGGCTTCCAAATATCCCTTTGCCAATTCCACAAGAACAGCCTTAGCTAAAGACTTCTTGAAGGGAAAGATGTAACTCTGTGAGATGAATTAACAGAACACAGAGCAGTTTCTCAGAAAGCTTCTTTCCAGTTTTGAACGGAAGATATTTCCTTTTTCACCATAGCCCTCTATGGGCTTCCAAATATCCCTTTGCCAATTCCACAAGAACAGCCTTATCGAAAGGCTCCTTGAAGGGAAAGATGTAACTCTGTGAGATGAATTAACAGAACACAGAGCAGTTTCTCAGAAAGCTTCTTTTCAGTTTTGAACGGAAGATATTTCCTTTTTCACCATAGCCCTCTATTAGCTTCCAAATATCCCTTTGCCAATTCCACAAGAACAGCCTTAGCGAAAGACTTCTTGAAGGGAAAGATGTAACTCTGTGAGATGAATTAACAGAACACAGAGCAGTTTCTCAGAAAGCTTCTTTCCAATTTTGAACGGAAGATATTTCCTTTATCACCATAGCCCTCTAAGGGCTTCCAAATATCCCTTTGCCAATTCCACAAGAACAGCCTTAGCGAAAGGCTTCTTGAAGGGAAAGATGTAACTCTGTGAGATGAATTAACAGAACACAGAGCAGTTTCTCAGAAAGCTTCTTTCCAGTTTTGAACGGAAGTATTTCCTTTTTCACCATAGCCCTCTTTTGGCTTCGAAATATCCCTTTGCCAATTCCACAAGAACAGCCTTAGCGAAAGGCTTCTTGAAGGGAAAGATGTAACTCTGTGAGATGAATTAACAGAACACAGAGCAGTTTCTCAGAAAGCTTCTTTCCAGTTTTGAACGGAAGATATTTCCTTTTTCACCATAGGCCTCTATGGGCTAACAAATATCCCTTTGCCAATTCCACAAGAACAGCCTTAGCGAAAGACTTCTTGAAGGGAAAGATGTAACTCTGTGAGATGAATTAACAGAACACAGAGCAGTTTCTCAGAAAGCTTCTTTCCAGTTTTGAACGGAAGATATTTCCTTTTTCACCATAGCCCTCTATGGGCTTCCAAATATCCCTTTGCCAATTCCACAAGAACAGCCTTATCGAAAGGCTCATTGAAGGGAAAGATGTAACTCTGTGAGATGAATTAACAGAACACAGAGCAGTTACTCAGAAAACTTCTTTTCAGTTTTGAACGGAAGATATTTCCTTTTTCACCATAGCCCTCTATTAGCTTCCAAATATCCCTTTGCCAATTCCACAAGAACAGCCTTAGCGAAAGACTTCTTGAAGGGAAAGATGTAACTCTGTGAGATGAATTAACAGAACACAGAGCAGTTTCTCAGAAAGCTTCTTTCCAGTTTTGAACGGAAGTATTTCCTTTTTCACCATAGCCCTCTTTGGGCTTCGAAATATCCCTTGGCCAATTCCACAAGAACAGCCTTAGCGAAAGGCTTCTTGAAGGGAAAGATGTAACTCTGTGAGATGAATTAACAGAACACAGAGCAGTTTCTCAGAAAGCTTCTTTCCAGTTTTGAACGGAAGATATTTCCTTTTTCACCATAGCCCTCTATGGGCTTCCAAATATCCCTTTGCCAATTCCACAAGAACAGCCTTAGCGAAAGGCTTCTTGAAGGGAAAGATATAACTCTGTGAGATGAATTAACAGAACACAGAGCAGTTTCTCAGAAACCTGCTTTCCAGTTTTGAATGGAAGATATTTCCTTTTCCACCATAGCCCTCTATGGGCTTCCAAATATCCCTTTGCCAATTCCACAAGAACAGCCTTAGCGAAAGGCTTCTTGAAGGGAAAGATGTAACTCTGTGAGATGAATCAAGAAAACACAGAGCAGTTTCTCAGAAAGCTTCTTTCCAGTTTTGAACGGAAGATATTTCCTTTTCACCATAGCCCTCTATGGGCTTCCAAATATCCCTTTGCCAATTCCACAAGAACAGCCTTAGCGAAAGGCTTCTTGAAGGGAAAGATGTAACTCTGTGAGATGAATTAACAGAACACAGAGCAGTTTCTCAGAAAGCTTCTTTCCAGTTTTGAACGGAAGAGATTTCCTTTTTCACTATAGGCCTCTATGGGCTTCCAAATATCCCTTTGCCAATTCCACAAGAACAGCCTTAGCGAAAGGCTTCTTGAAGGGAAAGATGTAACTCTGGGAGATGAATTAACAGAACACAGAGCAGTTTCTCAGAAAGCTTCTTTCCAGTTTTGAACGGAAGATATTTCCTTTTTCACCATAGCCCTCTATGGTCTTCCAAATATCCCTTTGCCAATTCCCCAAGAACAGCCTTAGCGAAAGGCTTCTTGCAGGGAAAGATGTAACTCTGTGAGATGAATTAACAGAACACAGAGCAGTTTCTCAGAAAGCTTCTTTCCAGTTTTGAACGGAAGATATTTCCTTTTTCACCATAGCCCTTTTTGGGCTTCCAAATATCCCTTTGCCAATTCCACAAGAACAGCCTTAGCGAAAGGCGTCTTGAAGGGAAAGATGTAACTCTGTGAGATGAAATAACAGAACACAGAGCAGTTTCTCAGAAAGCTTCTTTCCAGTTTTGAAAGGAAGATATTTCCTTTTTCACCATAGCCCTCTATGGGCTTCCACATATCCCTTTGCCAATTCCACAAGAACAGCCTTAGCGAAAGGCTTCTTGAAGTGAAAGATGTAACTCTGTGAGATGAATTAACAGAACACAGAGCAGTTTCTCAGAAAGCTTGTTTTCAGTTTTAAACGGAAGATATTTCCTTTTCCACCATAGCACTCTATGGGTTTCCAAATATCCCTTTGCCAATTCCAGAAGAACAGCCTTAGCGAAAGGCTTCTTGAAGAGAAAGATGTAACTCTGTGAGATGAATTAACAGAACACAGAGCAGTTTCTCAGAAAGCTTCTTTCCAGTTTTGAACGGAAGATATTTCCTTTTTCACCATAGCCCTCTATGGGCTTCCAAATATCCCTTTGCCAATTCCACAAGAACAGCCTTAGCGAAAGGCTTCTTGAAGGGAAAGATGTAACTCTGTGAGATGAATTAACAGAACACAGAGCAGTTTCTCAGACAGCTTCTTTCCAGTTTTGAACGGAAGATATTTTCTTTTTCACCATAGCCCTCTATGGGCTTCCAAATATCCCTTTGCCAATTCCACAAGAACAGCCTTAGCGAAGGACTTCTTGAAGGGAAAGATGTAACTCTGTGAGATGAATTAACAGAACACAGAGCAGTTTCTCAGAAAGCTGCTTTCCAGTTTTGAACGGAAGATATTTCCTTTTTCACCATAGCCCTCTATGGGCTTCCAAATACCCCTTTGCCAATTCCACAAGAACAGCCTTAGCGAAAGGCTTCTTGAAGGGAAAGATGTAACTCTGTGAGATGAATTAACAGAACACAGAGCAGTTTCTCAGAAAGCTTCTTTCCAGTTTTGAACGGAAGATATTTCCTTTTTCACCATAGCCCTCTGTGGTCTTCCAAATATCCCTTTGCCAATTCCCCAAGAACAGCCTTAGCGAAAGGCTTCTTGAAGGGAAAGATGTAACTCTGTGAGATGAATTAACAGAACACAGAGCACTTTCTCAGAAAGCTTCTTTCCAGTTTTGAACGGAAGATATTTCCTTTTTCACCATAGCCCTCTATGGGCTTCCAAATATCCCTTTCCCAATTCCACAAGAACAACCTTAGCGAAAGGCTTCTTGAGGGAAAGATGTAACTCTGTGAGATGAATTAACAGAACACAGAGCAGTTTCTCAGAAAGCTTCTTTCCAGTTTTGAACGGAAGATATTTCCTTTTTCACCATAGCCCTCTACGGTCTTCCAAATATCCCTTTGCCAATTCCACAAGAACAGCCTTAGGGAAAGGCTTCTTGAAGGGAAAGATGTAACTCTGTGAGATGAATTAACAGAACACAGAGCACTTTCTCAGAAAGCTTCTTTCCAGTTTTGAACGGAAGATATTTCCTTTTTCACCATAGCCCTCTATGGGCTTCCAAATATCCCTTTGCCAATTCCACAAGAACAACCTTAGCGAAAGGCTTCTTGAAGGGAAAGATGTAACTCTGTGAGATGAATTAACAGAACACAAAGCAGTTTCTCAGAAAGCTTCTTTCCAGTTTTGAACGGAAGATATTTCCTTTTTCACCATAGCCCTCTATGGGCTTCCAAATACCCCTTAGCCAATTCCACAAGAACAGCCTTAGCGAAAGGCTTCTTGAAGGGAAAGATGTAACTCTGTGAGATGAATTAACAGAACACAGAGCAGTTTCTCAGAAAGCTTCTTTCCAGTTTTGAACGGAAGATATTTCCTTTTTCACCATAGCCCTTTTTGGGCTTCCAAATATCCCTTTGACAATTCCACAAGAACAGCCTTAGCGAAAGGCGTCTTGAAGGGAAAGATGTAACTCTGTGAGATGAAATAACAGAACACAGAGCAGTTTCTCAGAAAGCTTCTTTCCAGTTTTGAAAGGAAGATATTTCCTTTTTCACCATAGCCCTCTATGGGTTTCCACATATCCCTTTGCCAATTCCAAAAGAACAGCCTTAGCGAAAGGCTTCTTGAAGGGAAAGATGTAACTCTGTGAGATGAATTAACAGAACACAGAGCAGTTTCTCAGAAAGCTTGTTTCCAGTTTTAAACGGAAGATATTTCCTTTTTCACCATAGCCCTCTATGGGCTTCCACATATCCCTTTGCCAATTCCAAAAGAACAGCCTTAGCGAAAGGCTTCTTGAAGGGAAAGATGTAACTCTGTGAGATGAATTAACAGAACACAGAGCAGTTTCTCAGAAAGCTTGTTTCCAGTTTTAAACGGAAGATATTTCCTTTTTCACCATAGCCCTCTATGGGCTTCCAAATAACCCTTTGCCAATTCCACAAGAACAGCCTTAGCGAAAGGCTCCTTGAAGGGAAAAATGTAACTCTGTGAGATGAATTAACAGAACACAGAGCAGTTTCTCAGAAAGCTTCTTTCCAGTTTTGAACGGAAGATATTTCCTTTTTCACCATAGCCCTCTATGGGCTTCCAAATATCCCTTTGCCAATTCCACAAGAACAGCCTTAGCTAAAGACTTCTTGAAGGGAAAGATGTAACTCTGTGAGATGAATTAACAGAACACAGAGCAGTTTCTCAGAAAGCTTCTTTCCAGTTTTGAACGGAAGATATTTCCTTTTTCACCATAGCCCTCTATGGGCTTCCAAATATCCCTTTGCCAATTCCACAAGAACAGCCTTATCGAAAGGCTCCTTGAAGGGAAAGATGTAACTCTGTGAGATGAATTAACAGAACACAGAGCAGTTTCTCAGAAAGCTTCTTTTCAGTTTTGAACGGAAGATATTTCCTTTTTCACCATAGCCCTCTATTAGCTTCCAAATATCCCTTTGCCAATTCCACAAGAACAGCCTTAGCGAAAGACTTCTTGAAGGGAAAGATGTAACTCTGTGAGATGAATTAACAGAACACAGAGCAGTTTCTCAGAAAGCTTCTTTCCAGTTTTGAACGGAAGATATTTCCTTTATCACCATAGCCCTCTAAGGGCTTCCAAATATCCCTTTGCCAATTCCACAAGAACAGCCTTAGCGAAAGGCTTCTTGAAGGGAAAGATGTAACTCTGTGAGATGAATTAACAGAACACAGAGCAGTTTCTCAGAAAGCTTCTTTCCAGTTTTGAACGGAAGTATTTCCTTTTTCACCATAGCCCTCTTTTGGCTTCGAAATATCCCTTTGCCAATTCCACAAGAACAGCCTTAGCGAAAGGCTTCTTGAAGGGAAAGATGTAACTCTGTGAGATGAATTAACAGAACACAGAGCAGTTTCTCAGAAAGCTTCTTTCCAGTTTTGAACGGAAGATATTTCCTTTTTCACCATAGGCCTCTATGGGCTAACAAATATCCCTTTGCCAATTCCACAAGAACAGCCTTTGCGAAAGGCTTCTTGAAGGGAAAGATGTAACTCTGTGAGATGAATTAACAGAACACAGAGCAGTTTCTCAGAAAGCTTCTTTCCAGTTTTGAACGGAAGATATTTCCTTTTTCACCATAGCCCTCTATGGGCTTCCAAATATCCCTTTGCCAATTCCACAAGAACAGCCTTAGCGAAAGGCTTCTTGAAGGGAAAGATGTAACTCTGTGAGATGAATTAACAGAACACAGAGCAGTTTCTCAGAAAGTTTCTTTCCAGTTTTGAACGGAAGATATTTCCTTTTTCACCATAGCCCTTTTTGGGCTTCCAAATATCCCTTTGACAATTCCACAAGAACAGCCTTAGCGAAAGGCTTCTTGAAGAGAAAGATGTAACTCTGTGAGATGAATTAACAGAACACAGAGCAGTTTCTCAGAAAGCTGCTTTCCAGTTTTGAACGGAAGATATTTCCTTTTTCACCATAGCCCTCTATGGGCTTCCAAATACCCCTTTGCCAATTCCACAAGAACAGCCTTAGCGAAAGGCTTCTTGAAGGGAAAGATGTAACTCTGTGAGATGAATTAACAGAACACAGAGCAGTTTCTCAGACAGCTTCTTTCCAGTTTTGAACGGAAGATATTTTCTTTTTCACCATAGCCCTCTATGGGCTTCCAAATATCCCTTTGCCAATTCCACAAGAACAGCCTTAGCGAGGGACTTCTTGAAGGGAAAGATGTAACTCTGTGAGATGAATTAACAGAACACAGAGCAGTTTCTCAGAAAGCTGCTTTCCAGTTTTGAACGGAAGATATTTCCTTTTTCACCATAGCCCTCTATGGGCTTCCAAATACCCCTTTGCCAATTCCACAAGAACAGCCTTAGCGAAAGGCTTCTTGAAGGGAAAGATGTAACTCTGTGAGATGAATTAACAGAACACAGAGCAGTTTCTCAGAAAGCTTCTTTCCAGTTTTGAACGGAAGATATTTCCTTTTTCACCATAGCCCTCTGTGGTCTTCCAAATATCCCTTTGCCAATTCCCCAAGAACAGCCTTAGCGAAAGGCTTCTTGAAGGGAAAGATGTAACTCTGTGAGATGAATTAACAGAACACAGAGCACTTTCTCAGAAAGCTTCTTTCCAGTTTTGAACGGAAGATATTTCCTTTTTCACCATAGCCCTCTATGGGCTTCCAAATATCCCTTTGCCAATTCCACAAGAACAACCTTAGCGAAAGGCTTCTTGAGGGAAAGATGTAACTCTGTGAGATGAATTAACAGAACACAGAGCAGTTTCTCAGAAAGCTTCTTTCCAGTTTTGAACGGAAGATATTTCCTTTTTCACCATAGCCCCCTACGGTCTTCCAAATATCCCTTTGCCAATTCCACAAGAACAGCCTTAGCGAAAGGCTTCTTGAAGGGAAAGATGTAACTCTGTGAGATGAATTAACAGAACACAGAGCACTTTCTCAGAAAGCTTCTTTCCAGTTTTGAACGGAAGATATTTCCTTTTTCACCATAGCCCTCTATGGGCTTCCAAATATCCCTTTGCCAATTCCACAAGAACAACCTTAGCAAAAGGCTTCTTGAAGGGAAAGATGTAACTCTGTGAGATGAATTAACAGAACACAAAGCAGTTTCTCAGAAAGCTTCTTTCCAGTTTTGAACGGAAGATATTTCCTTTTTCACCATAGCCCTCTATGGGCTTCCAAATACCCCTTTGCCAATTCCACAAGAACAGCCTTAGCGAAAGGCTTCTTGAAGGGAAAGATGTAACTCTGTGAGATGAATTAACAGAACACAGAGCAGTTTCTCAGAAAGCTTCTTTTCAGTTTTGAACGGAAGATATTTCCTTTTTCACCATAGCCCTTTTTGGGCTTCCAAATATCCCTTTGACAATTCCACAAGAACAGCCTTAGCGAAAGGCGTCTTGAAGGGAAAGATGTAACTCTGTGAGATGAAATAACAGAACACAGAGCAGTTTCTCAGAAAGCTTCTTTCCAGTTTTGAAAGGAAGATATTTCCTTTTTCACCATAGCCCTCTATGGGTTTCCACATATCCCTTTGCCAATTCCAAAAGAACAGCCTTAGCGAAAGGCTTCTTGAAGGGAAAGATGTAACTCTGTGAGATGAATTAACAGAACACAGAGCAGTTTCTCAGAAAGCTTGTTTCCAGTTTTAAACGGAAGATATTTCCTTTTTCACCATAGCCCTCTATGGGCTTCCACATATACCTTTGCCAATTCCAAAAGAACAGCCTTAGCGAAAGGCTTCTTGAAGGGAAAGATGTAACTCTGTGAGATGAATTAACAGAACACAGAGCAGTTTCTCAGAAAGCTTGTTTCCAGTTTTAAACGGAAGATATTTCCTTTTTCACCATAGCCCTCTATGGGCTTCCAAATAACCCTTTGCCAATTCCACAAGAACAGCCTTATCGAAAGGCTCCTTGAAGGGAAAGATGTAACTCTGTTAGATGAATTAACAGAACACAGAGCAGTTTCTCAGAAAGCTTCTTTTCAGTTTTGAACGGAAGATATTTCCTTTTTCACCATAGCCCTCTATTAGCTTCCAAATATCCCTTTGCCAATTCCACAAGAACAGCCTTAGCGAAAGACTTCTTGAAGGGAAAGATGTAACTCTGTGAGATGAATTAACAGAACACAGAGCAGTTTCTCAGAAAGCTTCTTTCCAGTTTTGAACGGAAGATATTTCCTTTTTCACCATAGCCCTCTAAGGGCTTCCAAATATCCCTTTGCCAATTCCACAAGAACAGCCTTAGCGAAAGGCTTCTTGAAGGGAAAGATGTAACTCTGTGAGATGAATTAACAGAACACAGAGCAGTTTCTCAGAAAGCTTCTTTCCAGTTTTGAACGGAAGTATTTCCTTTTTCACCATAGCCCTCTTTTGGCTTCGAAATATCCCTTTGCCAATTCCACAAGAACAGCCTTAGCGAAAGGCTTCTTGAAGGGAAAGATGTAACTCTGTGAGATGAATTAACAGAACACAGAGCACTTTCTCAGAAAGCTTCTTTCCAGTTTTGAACGGAAGATATTTCCTTTTTCACCATAGGCCTCTATGGGCTAACAAATATCCCTTTGCCAATTCCACAAGAACAGCCTTTGCGAAAGGCTTCTTGAAGGGAAAGATGTAACTCTGTGAGATGAATTAACAGAACACAGAGCAGTTTCTCAGAAAGCTTCTTTCCAGTTTTGAACGGAAGATATTTCCTTTTTCACCATAGCCCTCTATGGGTTTCCAAATATCCCTTTGCCAATTCCACAAGAACAGCCTTAGCGAAAGGCTTCTTGAAGGGAAAGATGTAACTCTGTGAGATGAATTAACAGAACACAGAGCAGTTTCTCAGAAAGCTTCTTTCCAGTTTTGAACGGAAGATATTTCCTTTTTCACCATAGCCCTTTTTGGGCTTCCAAATATCCCTTTGACAATTCCACAAGAACAGCCTTAGCGAAAGGCTTCTTGAAGAGAAAGATGTAACTCTGTGAGATGAATTAACAGAACACAGAGCAGTTTCTCAGAAAGCTGCTTTCCAGTTTTGAACGGAAGATATTTCCTTTTTCACCATAGCCCTCTATGGGCTTCCAAATACCCCTTTGCCAATTCCACAAGAACAGCCTTAGCGAAAGGCTTCTTGAAGGGAAAGATGTAACTCTGTGAGATGAATTAACAGAACACAGAGCAGTTTCTCAGACAGCTTCTTTCCAGTTTTGAACGGAAGATATTTTCTTTTTCACCATAGCCCTCTATGGGCTTCCAAATATCCCTTTGCCAATTCCACAAGAACAGCCTTAGCGAGGGACTTCTTGAAGGGAAAGATGTAACTCTGTGAGATGAATTAACAGAACACAGAGCAGTTTCTCAGAAAGCTGCTTTCCAGTTTTGAACGGAAGATATTTCCTTTTTCACCATAGCCCTCTATGGGCTTCCAAATACCCCTTTGCCAATTCCACAAGAACAGCCTTAGCGAAAGGCTTCTTGAAGGGAAAGATGTAACTCTGTGAGATGAATTAACAGAACACAGAGCAGTTTCTCAGAAAGCTTCTTTCCAGTTTTGAACGGAAGATATTTCCTTTTTCACCATAGCCCTCTGTGGTCTTCCAAATATCCCTTTGCCAATTCCCCAAGAACAGCCTTAGCGAAAGGCTTCTTGAAGGGAAAGATGTAACTCTGTGAGATGAATTAACAGAACACAGAGCACTTTCTCAGAAAGCTTCTTTCCAGTTTTGAACGGAAGATATTTCCTTTTTCACCATAGCCCTCTATGGGCTTCCAAATATCCCTTTGCCAATTCCACAAGAACAACCTTAGCGAAAGGCTTCTTGAGGGAAAGATGTAACTCTGTGAGATGAATTAACAGAACACAGAGCAGTTTCTCAGAAAGCTTCTTTCCAGTTTTGAACGGAAGATATTTCCTTTTTCACCATAGCCCCCTACGGTCTTCCAAATATCCCTTTGCCAATTCCACAAGAACAGCCTTAGCGAAAGGCTTCTTGAAGGGAAAGATGTAACTCTGTGAGATGAATTAACAGAACACAGAGCACTTTCTCAGAAAGCTTCTTTCCAGTTTTGAACGGAAGATATTTCCTTTTTCACCATAGCCCTCTATGGGCTTCCAAATATCCCTTTGCCAATTCCACAAGAACAACCTTAGCAAAAGGCTTCTTGAAGGGAAAGATGTAACTCTGTGAGATGAATTAACAGAACACAAAGCAGTTTCTCAGAAAGCTTCTTTCCAGTTTTGAACGGAAGATATTTCCTTTTTCACCATAGCCCTCTATGGGCTTCCAAATACCCCTTTGCCAATTCCACAAGAACAGCCTTAGCGAAAGGCTTCTTGAAGGGAAAGATGTAACTCTGTGAGATGAATTAACAGAACACAGAGCAGTTTCTCAGAAAGCTTCTTTCCAGTTTTGAACGGAAGATATTTCCTTTTTCACCATAGCCCTTTTTGGGCTTCCAAATATCCCTTTGACAATTCCACAAGAACAGCCTTAGCGAAAGGCGTCTTGAAGGGAAAGATGTAACTCTGTGAGATGAAATAACAGAACACAGAGCAGTTTCTCAGAAAGCTTCTTTCCAGTTTTGAAAGGAAGATATTTCCTTTTTCACCATAGCCCTCTATGGGTTTCCACATATCCCTTTGCCAATTCCAAAAGAACAGCCTTAGCGAAAGGCTTCTTGAAGGGAAAGATGTAACTCTGTGAGATGAATTAACAGAACACAGAGCAGTTTCTCAGAAAGCTTGTTTCCAGTTTTAAACGGAAGATATTTCCTTTTTCACCATAGCCCTCTATGGGCTTCCACATATCCCTTTGCCAATTCCAAAAGAACAGCCTTAGCGAAAGGCTTCTTGAAGGGAAAGATGTAACTCTGTGAGATGAATTAACAGAACACAGAGCAGTTTCTCAGAAAGCTTGTTTCCAGTTTTAAACGGAAGATATTTCCTTTTTCACCATAGCCCTCTATGGGCTTCCAAATAACCCTTAGCCAATTCCACAAGAACAGCCTTAGCGAAAGGCTCCTTGAAGGGAAAAATGTAACTCTGTGAGATGAATTAACAGAACACAGAGCAGTTTCTCAGAAAGCTTCTTTCCAGTTTTGAACGGAAGATATTTCCTTTTTCACCATAGCCCTCTATGGGCTTCCAAATATCCCTTTGCCAATTCCACAAGAACAGCCTTAGCTAAAGACTTCTTGAAGGGAAAGATGTAACTCTGTGAGATGAATTAACAGAACACAGAGCAGTTTCTCAGAAAGCTTCTTTCCAGTTTTGAACGGAAGATATTTCCTTTTTCACCATAGCCCTCTATGGGCTTCCAAATATCCCTTTGCCAATTCCACAAGAACAGCCTTATCGAAAGGCTCCTTGAAGGGAAAGATGTAACTCTGTGAGATGAATTAACAGAACACAGAGCAGTTTCTCAGAAAGCTTCTTTTCAGTTTTGAACGGAAGATATTTCCTTTTTCACCATAGCCCTCTATTAGCTTCCAAATATCCCTTTGCCAATTCCACAAGAACAGCCTTAGCGAAAGACTTCTTGAAGGGAAAGATGTAACTCTGTGAGATGAATTAACAGAACACAGAGCAGTTTCTCAGAAAGCTTCTTTCCAGTTTTGAACGGAAGATATTTCCTTTTTCACCATAGCCCTCTAAGGGCTTCCAAATATCCCTTTGCCAATTCCACAAGAACAGCCTTAGCGAAAGGCTTCTTGAAGGGAAAGATGTAACTCTGTGAGATGAATTAACAGAACACAGAGCAGTTTCTCAGAAAGCTTCTTTCCAGTTTTGAACGGAAGTATTTCCTTTTTCACCATAGCCCTCTTTTGGCTTCGAAATATCCCTTTGCCAATTCCACAAGAACAGCCTTAGCGAAAGGCTTCTTGAAGGGAAAGATGTAACTCTGTGAGATGAATTAACAGAACACAGAGCAGTTTCTCAGAAAGCTTCTTTCCAGTTTTGAACGGAAGATATTTCCTTTTTCACCATAGGCCTCTATGGGCTAACAAATATCCCTTTGCCAATTCCACAAGAACAGCCTTTGCGAAAGGCTTCTTGAAGGGAAAGATGTAACTCTGTGAGATGAATTAACAGAACACAGAGCAGTTTCTCAGAAAGCTTCTTTCCAGTTTTGAACGGAAGATATTTCCTTTTTCACCATAGCCCTCTATGGGCTTCCAAATATCCCTTTGCCAATTCCACAAGAACAGCCTTAGCGAAAGGCTTCTTGAAGGGAAAGATGTAACTCTGTGAGATGAATTAACAGAACACAGAGCAGTTTCTCAGAAAGCTTCTTTCCAGTTTTGAACGGAAGATATTTCCTTTTTCACCATAGCCCTTTTTGGGCTTCCAAATATCCCTTTGACAATTCCACAAGAACAGCCTTAGCGAAAGGCTTCTTGAAGAGAAAGATGTAACTCTGTGAGATGAATTAACAGAACACAGAGCAGTTTCTCAGAAAGCTGCTTTCCAGTTTTGAACGGAAGATATTTCCTTTTTCACCATAGCCCTCTATGGGCTTCCAAATACCCCTTTGCCAATTCCACAAGAACAGCCTTAGCGAAAGGCTTCTTGAAGGGAAAGATGTAACTCTGTGAGATGAATTAACAGAACACAGAGCAGTTTCTCAGACAGCTTCTTTCCAGTTTTGAACGGAAGATATTTTCTTTTTCACCATAGCCCTCTATGGGCTTCCAAATATCCCTTTGCCAATTCCACAAGAACAGCCTTAGCGAGGGACTTCTTGAAGGGAAAGATGTAACTCTGTGAGATGAATTAACAGAACACAGAGCAGTTTCTCAGAAAGCTGCTTTCCAGTTTTGAACGGAAGATATTTCCTTTTTCACCATAGCCCTCTATGGGCTTCCAAATACCCCTTTGCCAATTCCACAAGAACAGCCTTAGCGAAAGGCTTCTTGAAGGGAAAGATGTAACTCTGTGAGATGAATTAACAGAACACAGAGCAGTTTCTCAGAAAGCTTCTTTCCAGTTTTGAACGGAAGATATTTCCTTTTTCACCATAGCCCTCTGCGGTCTTCCAAATATCCCTTTGCCAATTCCCCAAGAACAGCCTTAGCGAAAGGCTTCTTGAAGGGAAAGATGTAACTCTGTGAGATGAATTAACAGAACACAGAGCACTTTCTCAGAAAGCTTCTTTCCAGTTTTGAACGGAAGATATTTCCTTTTTCACCATAGCCCTCTATGGGCTTCCAAATATCCCTTTGCCAATTCCACAAGAACAACCTTAGCGAAAGGCTTCTTGAGGGAAAGATGTAACTCTGTGAGATGAATTAACAGAACACAGAGCAGTTTCTCAGAAAGCTTCTTTCCAGTTTTGAACGGAAGATATTTCCTTTTTCACCATAGCCCCCTACGGTCTTCCAAATATCCCTTTGCCAATTCCACAAGAACAGCCTTAGCGAAAGGCTTCTTGAAGGGAAAGATGTAACTCTGTGAGATGAATTAACAGAACACAGAGCACTTTCTCAGAAAGCTTCTTTCCAGTTTTGAACGGAAGATATTTCCTTTTTCACCATAGCCCTCTATGGGCTTCCAAATATCCCTTTGCCAATTCCACAAGAACAACCTTAGCGAAAGGCTTCTTGAAGGGAAAGATGTAACTCTGTGAGATGAATTAACAGAACACAAAGCAGTTTCTCAGAAAGCTTCTTTCCAGTTTTGAACGGAAGATATTTCCTTTTTCACCATAGCCCTCTATGGGCTTCCAAATACCCCTTTGCCAATTCCACAAGAACAGCCTTAGCGAAAGGCTTCTTGAAGGGAAAGATGTAACTCTGTGAGATGAATTAACAGAACACAGAGCAGTTTCTCAGAAAGCTTCTTTCCAGTTTTGAACGGAAGATATTTCCTTTTTCACCATAGCCCTTTTTGGGCTTCCAAATATCCCTTTGACAATTCCACAAGAACAGCCTTAGCGAAAGGCGTCTTGAAGGGAAAGATGTAACTCTGTGAGATGAAATAACAGAACACAGAGCAGTTTCTCAGAAAGCTTCTTTCCAGTTTTGAAAGGAAGATATTTCCTTTTTCACCATAGCCCTCTATGGGTTTCCACATATCCCTTTGCCAATTCCAAAAGAACAGCCTTAGCGAAAGGCTTCTTGAAGGGAAAGATGTAACTCTGTGAGATGAATTAACAGAACACAGAGCAGTTTCTCAGAAAGCTTCTTTCCAGTTTTGAACGGAAGATATTTCCTTTTTCACCATAGCCCTCTGTGGTCTTCCAAATATCCCTTTGCCAATTCCCCAAGAACAGCCTTAGCGAAAGGCTTCTTGAAGGGAAAGATGTAACTCTGTGAGATGAATTAACAGAACACAGAGCACTTTCTCAGAAAGCTTCTTTCCAGTTTTGAACGGAAGATATTTCCTTTTTCACCATAGCCCTCTATGGGCTTCCAAATATCCCTTTGCCAATTCCACAAGAACAACCTTAGCGAAAGGCTTCTTGAGGGAAAGATGTAACTCTGTGAGATGAATTAACAGAACACAGAGCAGTTTCTCAGAAAGCTTCTTTCCAGTTTTGAACGGAAGATATTTCCTTTTTCACCATAGCCCTCTATGGGCTTCCAAATATCCCTTTGCCAATTCCACAAGAACAGCCTTAGCGAAAGGCTTCTTGAAGGGAAAGATGTAACTCTGTGAGATGAATTAACAGAACACAGAGCAGTTTCTCAGAAAGCTTCTTTCCAGTTTTGAACGGAAGATATTTCCTTTTTCACCATAGCCCTTTTTGGGCTTCCAAATATCCCTTTGACAATTCCACAAGAACAGCCTTAGCGAAAGGCGTCTTGAAGGGAAAGATGTAACTCTGTGAGATGAAATAACAGAACACAGAGCAGTTTCTCAGAAAGCTTCTTTCCAGTTTTGAAAGGAAGATATTTCCTTTTTCACCATAGCCCTCTATGGGTTTCCACATATCCCTTTGCCAATTCCAAAAGAACAGCCTTAGCGAAAGGCTTCTTGAAGTTAAAGATGTAACTCTGTGAGATGAATTAACAGAACACAGAGCAGTTTCTCAGAAAGCTTGTTTCCAGTTTTAAACGGAAGATATTTCCTTTTTCACCATAGCCCTCTAAGGGCTTCCACATATCCCTTTGCCAATTCCAAAAGAACAGCCTTAGCGAAAGGCTTCTTGAAGGGAAAGATGTAACTCTGTGAGATGAATTAACAGAACACAGAGCAGTTTCTCAGAAAGCTTGTTTCCAGTTTTAAACGGAAGATATTTCCTTTTTCACCATAGCCCTCTATGGGCTTCCAAATAACCCTTTGCCAATTCCACAAGAACAGCCTTAGCGAAAGGCTCCTTGAAGGGAAAAATGTAACTCTGTGAGATGAATTAACAGAACACAGAGCAGTTTCTCAGAAAGCTTCTTTCCAGTTTTGAACGGAAGATATTTCCTTTTTCACCATAGCCCTCTATGGGCTTCCAAATATCCCTTTGCCAATTCCACAAGAACAGCCTTAGCTAAAGACTTCTTGAAGGGAAAGATGTAACTCTGTGAGATGAATTAACAGAACACAGAGCAGTTTCTCAGAAAGCTTCTTTCCAGTTTTGAACGGAAGATATTTCCTTTTTCACCATAGCCCTCTAAGGGCTTCCAAATATCCCTTTGCCAATTCCACAAGAACAGCCTTAGCGAAAGGCTTCTTGAAGGGAAAGATGTAACTCTGTGAGATGAATTAACAGAACACAGAGCAGTTTCTCAGAAAGCTTCTTTCCAGTTTTGAACGGAAGTATTTCCTTTTTCACCATAGCCCTCTTTTGGCTTCGAAATATCCCTTTGCCAATTCCACAAGAACAGCCTTAGCGAAAGGCTTCTTGAAGGGAAAGATGTAACTCTGTGAGATGAATTAACAGAACACAGAGCAGTTTCTCAGAAAGCTTCTTTCCAGTTTTGAACGGAAGATATTTCCTTTTTCACCATAGGCCTCTATGGGCTAACAAATATCCCTTTGCCAATTCCACAAGAACAGCCTTTGCGAAAAGCTTCTTGAAGGGAAAGATGTAACTCTGTGAGATGAATTAACAGAACACAGAGCAGTTTCTCAGAAAGCTTCTTTCCAGTTTTGAACGGAAGATATTTCCTTTTTCACCATAGCCCTCTATGGGCTTCCAAATATCCCTTTGCCAATTCCACAAGAACAGCCTTAGCGAAAGGCTTCTTGAAGGGAAAGATGTAACTCTGTGAGATGAATTAACAGAACACAGAGCAGTTTCTCAGAAAGCTTCTTTCCAGTTTTGAACGGAAGATATTTCCTTTTTCACCATAGCCCTCTATGTGCTTCCAAATATCCCTTTGCCAATTCCACAAGAACAGCCTTAGCGAAAGGCTTCTTGAAGGGAAAGATGTAACTCTGTGAGATGAATTAACAGAACACAGAGCAGTTTCTCAGAAAGCTTCTTTCCAGTTTTGAACGGAAGATATTTCCTTTTTCACCATAGCCCTCTATGGGCTTCCAAATATCCCTTTGCCAATTCCACAAGAACAGCCTTAGCGAAAGGCTTCTTGAAGGGAAAGATGTAACTCTGTGAGATGAATTAACAGAACACAGAGCACTTTCTCAGAAAGCTTCTTTCCAGTTTTGAACGGAAGATATTTCCTTTTTCACCATAGCCCTCTATGGGCTTCCAAATATCCCTTTGCCAATTCCACAAGAACAGCCTTAGCGAAAGGCTTCTTGAAGGGAAAGATGTAACTCTGTGTCATGAATTAACAGAACACAAAGCAGTTTCTCAGAAAGCTTCTTTCCAGTTTTGAACGGAAGATATTTCCTTTTTCACCATAGTCCTCTATGGGCTTCCAAATATCCCTTTGCCAATTCCACAAGAACAGACTTAGCGAAAGGCTTCTTGAAGGGAAAGATGTAACTCGGTGAGATGAATTAACAGAACACAGAGCAGTTTCTCAGAAAGCTTCTTTCCTGTTTTGAACGGAAGATATTTCCTTTTTCACCATAGCCCTCTATGGGCTTCAAATATCCCTTTGCCAATTCCACAAGAACAGCCTTAGCGAAAGGCTTCTTGAAGGGAAAGATGTAACTCTTTGAGATGAATTAACAGAACACAGAGCAGTTTCTCAGAAAGCTTCTTTCCAGTTTTGAACGGAAGATATTTCTTTTTTCACCATAGCCCTCTATGGGCTTCCAAATATCCCTTTGCCAATTCCACAAGAACAGCCTTAGCGAAAGGCTTCTTGAAGGGAAAGATGTAACTCTGTGAGATGAATTAACAGAACACAGAGCACTTTCTCAGAAAGCTTCTTTCCAGTTTTGAACGGAAGATATTTCCTTTTTCACCATAGCCCTCTATGGTCTTCCAAATATCACTTTGCCAATTCCACAAGAACAGCCTTAGCGAAAGGCTTCTTGAAGGGAAAGATGTAACTCTGTGAGATGAATTAACAGAACACAGAGCAGTTTCTCAGAAAGCTTCTTTCCAGTTTTGAACGGAAGATATTTCCTTTTTCACCATAGCCCTCTAGGAGCTTCCAAATATCCCTTTGCCAATTCCACAAGAACAGCCTTTGCGAAAGGCTTCTTGAAGGGAAAGATGTCACTCTTTGAGGTGAATTAACAGAACACAGAGCAGTTTCTCAGAAAGCTTCTTTCCAGTTTTGAACGGAAGATATTTCCTTTTTCACCATAGCCCTCTATGGGCTTCCAAATACCCCTTTGCCAATTCCACAAGAACAGCCTTAGCGGAAGGCTTCTTGAAGGGAAAGATGTAACTCTGTGAGATGAATTAACAGAACACAGAGCAGTTTCTCAGAAAGCTTCTTTCCAGTTTTGAACGGAAGATATTTCCTTTTTCACCATAGCCCTTTTTGGGCTTCCAAATATCCCTTTGACAATTCCACAAGAACAGCCTTAGCGAAAGGCGTCTTGAAGGGAAAGATGTAACTCTGTGAGATGAAATAACAGAACACAGAGCAGTTTCTCAGAAAGCTTCTTTCCAGTTTTGAACGGAAGATATTTCCTTTTTCACCATAGCCCTCTATGGGCTTCCACATATCCCTTTGCCAATTCCACAAGAACAGCCTTAGCGAAAGGCTTCTTGAAGGGAAAGATGTAACTCTGTGAGATGAATTAACAGAACACAGAGCAGTTTCTCAGAAAGCTTGTTTCCAGTTTTAAACGGAAGATATTTCCTTTTTCACCATAGCCCTCTATGGGCTTCCAAATATCCCTTTCCCAATTCCACAAGAACAGCCTTAGTGAAAGGCTCCTTGAAGGGAAAAATGTAACTCTGTGAGATGAATTAACAGAACACAGAGCAGTTTCTCAGAAAGCTTCTTTCCAGTTTTGAACGGAAGATATTTCCTTTTTCACCATAGCCCTCTATGGGCTTCCAAATATCCCTTTGCCAATTCCACAAGAACAGCCTTAGCGAAAGACTTCTTGAAGGGAAAGATGTAACTCTGTGAGATGAATTAACAGAACACAGAGCAGTTTCTCAGAAAGCTTCTTTCCAGTTTTGAAAGGAAGATATTTCCTTTTTCACCATAGCCCTCTATGGGCTTCCAAATATCCCTTTGCCAATTCCACAAGAACAGCCTTAGCGAAAGGCTTCTTGAAGGGAAAGATGTAACTCTGTGAGATGAATTAACAGAACACAGAGCAGTTTCTCAGAAAGCTTCTTTCCAGTTTTGAACGGAAGATATTTCCTTTTTCACCATAGCCCTCTATGGGCTTCCAATTATCCCTTTGCCAATTCCACAAGAACAACCTTAGCGAAAGGCTTCTTGAAGGGAAAGATGTAACTCTGTGAGATGAATTAACAGAACACAGAGCAGTTTCTCAGAAAGCTGCTTTCCAGTTTTGAACGGAAGATATTTCCTTTTTCACCATAGCCCTCTATGGGCTTCCAAATACCCCTTTGCCAATTCCACAAGAACAGCCTTAGCGAAAGGCTTCTTGAAGGGAAAGATGTAACTCTGTGAGATGAATTAACAGAACACAGAGCAGTTTCTCAGACAGCTTCTTTCCAGTTTTGAACGGAAGATATTTTCTTTTTCACCATAGCCCTCTATGGGCTTCCAAATATCCCTTTGCCAATTCCACAAGAACAGCCTTAGCGAAAGGCTTCTTGAAGGGAAAGATGTAACTCTGTGAGATGAATTAACAGAACACAGAGCAGTTTCTCAGAGAGCTTCTTTCCAGTTTTGAACGGAAGATATTTCCTTTTTCACCATAGCCCTCTACGGGCTTCCAAATACCCCTTTGCCAATTCCACAAGAACAGCCTTAGCGAAAGGCTTCTTGAAGGGAAAGATGTAACTCTGTGAGATGAATTAACAGAACACAGAGCAGTTTCTCAGAAAGCTTCTTTCCAGTTTTGAACGGAAGATATTTCCTTTTTCACCATAGCCCTCTGTGGTCTTCCAAATATCCCTTTGCCAATTCCCCAAGAACAGCCTTAGCGAAAGGCTTCTTGAAGGGAAAGATGTAACTCTGTGAGATGAATTAACAGAACACAGAGCAGTTTCTCAGAAAGCTTCTTTCCAGTTTTGAACGGAAGATATTTCCTTTTTCACCATAGACCTCTAAGGGCTTCCAAATATCCCTTTGCCAATTCCCCAAGAACAGCCTTAGCGAAAGGCTTCTTGAAGGGAAAGATGTAACTCTGTGAGATGAATTAACAGAACACAGAGCAGTTTCTCAGAAAGCTTCTTTCCAGTTTTGAAAATAAGATATTTCCTTTTTCACCATAGCCCTCTATGGGCTACCACATATCCCTTTGCCAATTCCACAAGAACAGCCTTAGCGAAAGGCTTCTTGAAGGGAAAGATGTAACTCTGTGAGATGAATTAACAGAACACAGAGCAGTTTCTCAGAAAGCTTGTTTCCAGTTTTAAACGGAAGATATTTCCTTTTTCACCATAGCCCTCTATGGGCTTCCAAATATCCCTTTGCCAATTCCACAAGAACAGCCTTAGCGAAAGGCTCCTTGAAGGGAAAAATGTAACTCTGTGAGATGAATTAACAGAACACAGAGCAGTTTCTCAGAAAGCTTCTTTCCATTTTTGAACGGAAGATATTTCCTTTTTCAACTTAGCCCTCTATGGGCTTCCAAATATCCCTTTGCCAATTCCACAAGAACAGCCTTAGCGAAAGGCGTCTTGAAGGGAAAGATGTAACTCTGTGAGATGAAATAACAGAACACAGAGCAGTTTCTCAGAAAGCTTCTTTCCAGTTTTGAAAGGAAGATATTTCCTTTTTCACCATAGCCCTCTATGGGCTTCCACATATCCCTTTGCCAATTCCAAAAGAACAGCCTTAGCGAAAGGCTTCTTGAAGGGAAAGATGTAACTCTGTGTGATGAATTAACAGAACACAGAGCAGTTTCTCAGAAAGCTTGTTTCCAGTTTTAAACGGAAGATATTTCCTTTTTCACCATAGCCCTCTATGGGCTTCCAAATATCCCTTTGCCAATTCCAGAAGAACAGCCTTAGCGAAAGGCTTCTTGAAGAGAAAGATGTAACTCTGTGAGATGAATTAACAGAACACAGAGCAGTTTCTCAGAAAGCTGCTTTCCAGTTTTGAACGGAAGATATTTCCTTTTTCACCATAGCCCTCTATGGGCTTCCAAATACCCCTTTGCCAATTCCACAAGAACAGCCTTAGCGAAAGGCTTCTTGAAGGGAAAGATGTAACTCTGTGAGATGAATTAACAGAACACAGAGCAGTTTCTCAGACAGCTTCTTTCCAGTTTTGAACGGAAGATATTTTCTTTTTCACCATAGCCCTCTATGGGCTTCCAAATATCCCTTTGCCAATTCCACAAGAACAGCCTTAGCGAGGGACTTCTTGAAGGGAAAGATGTAACTCTGTGAGATGAATTAACAGAACACAGAGCAGTTTCTCAGAAAGCTGCTTTCCAGTTTTGAACGGAAGATATTTCCTTTTTCACCATAGCCCTCTATGGGCTTCCAAATACCCCTTTGCCAATTCCACAAGAACAGCCTTAGCGAAAGGCTTCTTGAAGGGAAAGATGTAACTCTGTGAGATGAATTAACAGAACACAGAGCAGTTTCTCAGAAAGCTTCTTTCCAGTTTTGAACGGAAGATATTTCCTTTTTCACCATAGCCCTCTGTGGTCTTCCAAATATCCCTTTGCCAATTCCCCAAGAACAGCCTTAGCGAAAGGCTTCTTGAAGGGAAAGATGTAACTCTGTGAGATGAATTAACAGAACACAGAGCACTTTCTCAGAAAGCTTCTTTCCAGTTTTGAACTTAAGATATTTCCTTTTTCACCATAGCCCTCTATGGGCTTCCAAATATCCCTTTGCCAATTCCACAAGAACAACCTTAGCGAAAGGCTTCTTGAGGGAAAGATGTAACTCTGTGAGATGAATTAACAGAACACAGAGCAGTTTCTCAGAAAGCTTCTTTCCAGTTTTGAACGGAAGATATTTCCTTTTTCACCATAGCCCTCTACGGTCTTCCAAATATCCCTTTGCCAATTCCACAAGAACAGCCTTAGCGAAAGGCTTCTTGAAGGGAAAGATGTAACTCTGTGAGATGAATTAACAGAACACAGAGCACTTTCTCAGAAAGCTTCTTTCCAGTTTTGAACGGAAGATATTTCCTTTTTCACCATAGCCCTCTATGGGCTTCCAAATATCCCTTTGCCAATTCCACAAGAACAACCTTAGCGAAAGGCTTCTTGAAGGGAAAGATGTAACTCTGTGAGATGAATTAACAGAACACAAAGCAGTTTCTCAGAAAGCTTCTTTCCAGTTTTGAACGGAAGATATTTCCTTTTTCACCATAGCCCTCTATGGGCTTCCAAATACCCCTTTGCCAATTCCACAAGAACAGCCTTAGCGAAAGGCTTCTTGAAGGGAATGATGTAACTCTGTGAGATGAATTAACAGAACACAGAGCAGTTTCTCAGAAAGCTTCTTTCCAGTTTTGAACGGAAGATATTTCTTTTTTCACCATAGCCCTCTATGGGCTTCCAAATATCCCTTTGCCAATTCCACAAGAACAGCCTTAGCGAAAGGCTTCTTGAAGGGAAAGATGTAACTCTGTGAGATGAATTAACAGAACACAGAGCAGTTTCTCAGAAAGCTTCTTTCCAGTTTTGAACGGAAGATATTTCCTTTTTCACCATAGCCCTCTATGGGCTTCCAAATATCCCTTTGCCAATTCCACAAGAACAGCCTTAGCGAAAGGCTTCTTGAAGGGAAAGATGTAACTCTGTGAGATGAATTAACAGAACACAGAGCACTTTCTCAGAAAGCTTCTTTCCAGTTTTGAACGGAAGATATTTCCTTTTTCACCATAGCCCTCTATGGGCTTCCAAATATCCCTTTGCCAATTCCACAAGAACAGCCTTAGCGAAAGGCTTCTTGAAGGGAAAGATGTAACTCTGTGTAATGAATTAACAGAACACAAAGCAGTTTCTCAGAAAGCTTCCTTCCAGTTTTGAACGGAAGATATTTCCTTTTTCACCATAGCCCTCTACGGGCTTCAAAATATCCCTTTGCCAATTCCACAAGAACAGCCTTAGCGAAAGGCTTCTTGAAGGGAAAGATGTAACTCTGTGAGATGAATTAACAGAACACAGAGCAGTTTCTCAGAAAGCTTCTTTCCAGTATTGAACGGAAGATATTTCCTTTTTCACCGTAGCCCTCTATGGGCTTCCAAATATCCCTTTGCCAATTCTACAAGAACAGCCTTAGCGAAAGGCTTCTTGGAGGGAAAGATGTAACTCTGTGAGATGAATTAACAGAACACACAGCAGTTTCTCAGAAAGCTTCTTTCCAGTTTTGAACGGAAGATATTTCCTTTTTCACCATAGCCCTCTAAGGGCTTCCAAATATCCCTTTGCCAATTCCCCAAGAACAGCCTTAACGAAAGGCTTCTTGAAGGGAAAGATGTAACTCTGTGAGATGAATTAACAGAACACAGAGCAGTTTCTCAGAAAGCTTCTTTCCAGTTTTGAACGGAAGATATTTCTTTTTTCACCATAGCCCTCTATGGGCTTCCACATATCCCTTTGCCAATTCCACAAGAACAGCCTTAGCGAAAGGCTTCTTGAAGGGAAAGATGTAACTCTGTGAGATGAATTAACAGAACACAGAGCAGTTTCTCAGAAAGCTTCTTTCCAGTTTTGAACGGAAGATATTTCCTTTTTCACCATAGCCCTCTATGGGCTTCCAAATATCCCTTTGCCAATTCCACAAGAACAGCCTTAGCGAAAGGCTTCTTGAAGGGAAAGATGTAACTCTGTGAGATGAATTAACAGAACACAGAGCAGTTTCTCAGACAGCTTCTTTCCAGTTTTGAACGGAAGATATTTTCTTTTTCACCATAGCCCTCTATGGGCTTCGAAGTATCCCTTTGCCAATTCCACAAGAACAGCCTTAGCGAAGGACTTCTTGAAGGGAAAGATGTAACTCTGTGAGATGAATTAACAGAACACAGAGCAGTTTCTCAGAAAGATGCTTTCCAGTTTTGAACGGAAGATATTTCCTTTTTCACCATAGCCCTCTTTGGGCTTCCAAATACCCCTTTGCCAATTCCACAAGAACAGCCTTAGCGAAAGGCTTCTTGAAGGGAAAGATGTAACTCTGTGAGATGAATTAACAGAACACAGAGCAGTTTCTCAGAAAGCTTCTTTCCAGTTTTGAACGGAAGATATTTCCTTTTTCACCATAGCCCTCTGTGGTCTTCCAAATATCCCTTTGCCAATTCCCCAAGAACAGCCTTAGCGAAAGGCTTCTTGAAGGGAAAGATGTAACTCTGTGAGATGAATTAACAGAACACAGAGCACTTTCTCAGAAAGCTTCTTTCCAGTTTTGAACGGAAGATATTTCCTTTTTCACCATAGCCCTCTATGGGCTTCCAAATATCCCTTTGCCAATTCCACAAGAACAACCTTAGCGAAAGGCTTCTTGAGGGAAAGATGTAACTCTGTGAGATGAATTAACAGAACACAGAGCAGTTTCTCAGAAAGCTTCTTTCCAGTTTTGAACGGAAGATATTTCCTTTTTCACCATAGCCCTCTACGGTCTTCCAAATATCCCTTTGCCAATTCCACAAGAACAGCCTTAGCGAAAGGCTTCTTGAGGGGAAAGATGTAACTCTGTGAGATGAATTTACAGAACACAGAGCACTTTCTCAGAAAGCTTCTTTCCAGTTTTGAACGGAAGATATTTCCTTTTTCACCATAGCCCTCTATGGGCTTCCAAATATCCCTTTGCCAATTCCACAAGAACAACCTTAGCGAAAGGCTTCTTGAAGGGAAAGATGTAACTCTGTGAGATGAATTAACAGAACACGGAGCAGTTTCTCAGAAAGCTTCTTTCCAGTTTTGAACGGAAGATATTTCCTTTTTCACCATAGCCCTCTATGGGCTTCCAAATACCCCTTTGCCAATTCCACAAGAACAGCCTTAGCGAAAGGCTTCTTGAAGGGAAAGATGTAACTCTGTGAGATGAATTAACAGAACACAGAGCAGTTTCTCAGAAAGCTTCTTTCCAGTTTTGAACGGAAGATATTTCCTTTTTCACCATAGCCCTTTTTGGGCTTCCAAATATCCCTTTGACAATTCCACAAGAACAGCCTTAGCGAAAGGCGTCTTGAAGGGAAAGATGTAACTCTGTGAGATGAATTAACAGAACACAGAGCAGTTTCTCAGAAAGCTTGTTTCCAGTTTTAAACGGAAGATATTTCCTTTTTCACCATAGCCCTCTATGGGCTTCCACATATCCCTTTGCCAATTCCAAAAGAACAGCCTTAGCGAAAGGCTTCTTGAAGGGAAAGATGTAACTCTGTGAGATGAATTAACAGAACACAGAGCAGTTTCTCAGAAAGCTTGTTTCCAGTTTTAAACGGAAGATATTTCCTTTTTCACCATAGCCCTCTATGGGCTTCCAAATAACCCTTTGCCAATTCCACAAGAACAGCCTTAGCGAATGGCTCCTTGAAGGGAAAAATGTAACTCTGTGAGATGAATTAACAGAACACAGAGCAGTTTCTCAGAAAGCTTCTTTCCAGTTTTGAACGGAAGATATTTCCTTTTTCACCATAGCCCTCTATGGGCTTCCAAATATCCCTTTGCCAATTCCACAAGAACAGCCTTAGCTAAAGACTTCTTGAAGGGAAAGATGTAACTCTGTGAGATGAATTAACAGAACACAGAGCAGTTTCTCAGAAAGCTTCTTTCCAGTTTTGAACGGAAGATATTTCCTTTTTCACCATAGCCCTCTATGGGCTTCCAAATATCCCTTTGCCAATTCCACAAGAACAGCCTTATCGAAAGGCTCCTTGAAGGGAAAGATGTAACTCTGTGAGATGAATTAACAGAACACAGAGCAGTTTCTCAGAAAGCTTCTTTTCAGTTTTGAACGGAAGATATTTCCTTTTTCACCATAGCCCTCTATTAGCTTCCAAATATCCCTTTGCCAATTCCACAAGAACAGCCTTAGCGAAAGACTTCTTGAAGGGAAAGATGTAACTCTGTGAGATGAATTAACAGAACACAGAGCAGTTTCTCAGAAAGCTTCTTTCCAGTTTTGAACGGAAGATATTTCCTTTTTCACCATAGCCCTCTAAGGGCTTCCAAATATCCCTTTGCCAATTCCACAAGAACAGCCTTAGCGAAAGGCTTCTTGAAGGGAAAGATGTAACTCTGTGAGATGAATTAACAGAACACAGAGCAGTTTCTCAGAAAGCTTCTTTCCAGTTTTGAACGGAACTATTTCCTTTTTCACCATAGCCCTCTTTTGGCTTCGAAATATCCCTTTGCCAATTCCACAAGAACAGCCTTAGCGAAAGGCTTCTTGAAGGGAAAGATGTAACTCTGTGAGATGAATTAACAGAACACAGAGCAGTTTCTCAGAAAGCTTCTTTCCAGTTTTGAACGGAAGATATTTCCTTTTTCACCATAGGCCTCTATGGGCTAACAAATATCCCTTTGCCAATTCCACAAGAACAGCCTTTGCGAAAGGCTTCTTGAAGGGAAAGATGTAACTCTGTGAGATGAATTAACAGAACACAGAGCAGTTTCTCAGAAAGCTTCTTTCCAGTTTTGAACGGAAGATATTTCCTTTTTCACCATAGCCCTCTATGGGCTTCCAAATATCCCTTTGCCAATTCCACAAGAACAGCCTTAGCGAAAGGCTTCTTGAAGGGAAAGATGTAACTCTGTGAGATGAATTAACAGAACACAGAGCACTTTCTCAGAAAGCTTCTTTCCAGTTTTGAACGGAAGATATTTCCTTTTTCACCATAGCCCTCTATGGGCTTCCAAATATCCCTTTGCCAATTCCACAAGAACAGCCTTAGCGAAAGGCTTCTTGAAGGGAAAGATGTAACTCTGTGTAATGAATTAACAGAACACAAAGCAGTTTCTCAGAAAGCTTCCTTCCAGTTTTGAACGGAAGATATTTCCTTTTTCACCATAGCCCTCTACGGGCTTCCAAATATCCCTTTGCCAATTCCACAAGAACAGCCTTAGCGAAAGGCTTCTTGAAGGGAAAGATGTAACTCTGTGAGATGAATTAACAGAACACAGAGCAGTTTCTCAGAAAGCTTCTTTCCAGTATTGAACGGAAGATATTTCCTTTTTCACCGTAGCCCTCTATGGGCTTCCAAATATCCCTTTGCCAATTCTACAAGAACAGCCTTAGCGAAAGGCTTCTTGGAGGGAAAGATGTAACTCTGTGAGATGAATTAACAGAACACACAGCAGTTTCTCAGAAAGCTTCTTTCCAGTTTTGAACGGAAGATATTTCCTTTTTCACCATAGCCCTCTAAGGGCTTCCAAATATCCCTTTGCCAATTCCCCAAGAACAGCCTTAACGAAAGGCTTCTTGAAGGGAAAGATGTAACTCTGTGAGATGAATTAACAGAACACAGAGCAGTTTCTCAGAAAGCTTCTTTCCAGTTTTGAACGGAAGATATTTCTTTTTTCACCATAGCCCTCTATGGGCTTCCACATATCCCTTTGCCAATTCCACAAGAACAGCCTTAGCGAAAGGCTTCTTGAAGGGAAAGATGTAACTCTGTGAGATGAATTAACAGAACACAGAGCAGTTTCTCAGAAAGCTTCTTTCCAGTTTTGAACGGAAGATATTTCCTTTTTCACCATAGCCCTCTATGGGCTTCCAAATATCCCTTTGCCAATTCCACAAGAACAGCCTTAGCGAAAGGCTTCTTGAAGGGAAAGATGTAACTCTGTGAGATGAATTAACAGAACACAGAGCAGTTTCTCAGAAAGCTTCTTTCCAGTTTTGAACGGAAGATATTTCCTTTTTCACCATAGCCCTCTATGGGCTTCCAAATATCCCTTTGCCAATTCCACAAGAACAGCCTTAGCGAAAGGCTTCTTGAAGGGAAAGATGTAACTCTGTGAGATGAATTAACAGAACACAGAGCAGTTTCTCAGACAGCTTCTTTCCAGTTTTGAACGGAAGATATTTTCTTTTTCACCATAGCCCTCTATGGGCTTCGAAATATCCCTTTGCCAATTCCACAAGAACAGCCTTAGCGAAGGACTTCTTGAAGGGAAAGATGTAACTCTGTGAGATGAATTAACAGAACACAGAGCAGTTTCTCAGAAAGCTGCTTTCCAGTTTTGAACGGAAGATATTTCCTTTTTCACCATAGCCCTCTTTGGGCTTCCAAATACCCCTTTGCCAATTCCACAAGAACAGCCTTAGCGAAAGGCTTCTTGAAGGGAAAGATGTAACTCTGTGAGATGAATTAACAGAACACAGAGCAGTTTCTCAGAAAGCTTCTTTCCAGTTTTGAACGGAAGATATTTCCTTTTTCACCATAGCCCTTTTTGGGCTTCCAAATATCCCTTTGACAATTCCACAAGAACAGCCTTAGCGAAAGGCGTCTTGAAGGGAAAGATGTAACTCTGTGAGATGAAATAACAGAACACAGAGCAGTTTCTCAGAAAGCTTCTTTCCAGTTTTGAACGGAAGATATTTCCTTTTTCACCATAGCCCTTTTTGGGCTTCCAAATATCCCTTTGACAATTCCACAAGAACAGCCTTAGCGAAAGGCGTCTTGAAGGGAAAAATGTAACTCTGTGAGATGAAATAACAGAACACAGAGCAGTTTCTCAGAAAGCTTGTTTCCAGTTTTAAACGGAAGATATTTCCTTTTTCACCATAGCCCTCTATGGGCTTCCACATATCCCTTTGCCTATTCCAAAAGAACAGCCTTAGCGAAAGGCTTCTTGAAGGGAAAGATGTAACTC